>NC_092726.1:102570749-102769667 GCF_047496885.1 Scyliorhinus torazame | reverse complement strand
TTCTGGAAATCCAGATATACCACATCCATTGTCTCCCCGTTATCTACCGCACTGTTAATGTCCTCAAAAAATTCCACTAAATTAGTTAGGCACGACCTGCCCTTTATGAACCAACGCTGCGTCTGTCCAATGGGACAATTTCCATCCAGATGCCTCGCTATTTCTTCCTTGATGTTAGATTCCAGAATCTTCCTTACTACCGAAGTTAAGCTCACTGGCCTATAATTACCCACTTTCTGCCTACCTCCTTTTTTAAACAGTGGTGTCCCGTTTGCTAATTTCCAATCCGCCGGGACCACCCCAGAGTCTAGTGAATTTTGGTAAATTATCACTAGTGCATTTGCAATTTCCCCAGCCATCTCTTTTAGCACTCTTTTAGCATTCCATCAGGGCCAGGAGACTTGTCTACCTTTAGCCCCATTAGCTTGCCCATCACTACCTCCTTGGTGATATCAATCCTCTCAAGGTCCTCACCTGTCATAGCCTCATTTCCATCAGTCACTGGCATGTTATTTGTGTCTTCCACTGTGAAGACAGACCCAAAAAACCTGTTCAGTTCCTCAGCCATTTCCTCATCTCCCATTATTAAATCTCCCTTCTCATCCCCTAAAGGACCAATATTTACCTTAGCCACTCTTTTTTGTTTTATGTATTTGTAGAAACCTTTACTATCTGTTTTTATATTCTGAGCAAGTTTACTCTCATAATCTATCTTACTCTTCTTTATAGCTTTTTTAGTAGCTTTCTGTTGCCCCCTAAAGATTTCCCAGTCCTCTTGTCTCCCACTGATCTTTGCTACTTTGTATGTTTTTTCCTTCAATTTGATACTCTCCCTTATTTCCTTAGATATCCACGGTCGATTTCCCCTCTTTTTACCGTCCTTCCTTTTTGTTGGTATAAACCTTTGCTGGTCACTGTGAAAAATCACTTGGAAGGTTCTCCACTGTTCCTCAACTGTTTCACCATAAAGTCTTTGCTCCCAGTCTACCTTAGCTAGTTCTTCTCTCATCCCATTGTAATCTCCTTTGTTTAAGCACAAAACACTAGTGCTTGATTTTACCTTCTCACCTTCCATCTGTATTTTAAATTCCACCATATTGTGATCGCTACTTCCGAGAGGATCCCTAACTATGAGACCCTGAATCAATCCTGTCTCATTACACAGGACCAGATCTAGGACCGCTTGTTCCCTCGTAGGTTCCATTACATACTGTTCGAGGAAACTATCGCGGATACATTCTATAAACTCCTCCTCAAGGCTGCCTTGACCGACCTGGTTAAACCAATCAACATGTAGATTAAAATCCCCCATGATAACTGCTGTACCATTTCTACATGCATCTGTTATTTCTTTGTTTATTGCGTGCCCCACCATAATGTTACTATTTGGTGGCCTATAGATTACTCCTATCAGTGACTCTTTCGCCTTACTATTCCTGATTTCCACCCAAATGGATTCAACCTTATCCTCCATAGCACCGATGTCATCCCTCACTGTTGCCCGGATGTCATCCTTAAATAACAGAGCTACACCACCTCCCTTACCATCCACTCTGTCCTTCCGAAAGGCTTGATACCCTCGGATATTTAACTCCCAGTCGTGACCATCCTTTAACCATGTTTCAGTCATGGCCACTAAATCATAGTCATTCACGATGATTTGCGCCATCAACTCATTTACCTTATTCCGAATACTACGAGCATTCAGGTCAAGTACACTTATGTTGGCTTTTTTACCTCTGTTCTGAATCTTAACACCTCGATCAGTAACCTCTCCTAAGTTATATTTCCTCTTAACATTTCTCCTAATTTTCCTTGTCGTCGAACCCACATCTTCCTGTAACAACCTGCCGCATCGCTTACCATTAATGTTTTCACTTCCCGTTTTATTTCTTTTCGTATTCCTGGTCCTATTCACTGAGCTCCCCTCAGTCACTGTACCTTGTACTGTCGCCCTTTTTGATTTTTGACTATGGCTTCTCTGCCTTACACTTTCCCCCTTACTGCGTTTTATTTCTGTCCCTGTTTTACTACCTTCCAACTTCCTGCATCGGTTCCCATCCCCCTGCCACATTAGTTTAAACTCTCCCCAACAGCTCTAGCAACCCCCCCCCCCCCCCCCCCAGGACATCGGTTCCAGTCCTGCCCAGGACTGGGAATATTAAAAGGAAATGCAAAACAAGACAAAGCCAATGGGTGGGGGGAGTCGTAAAAACAGAAACTCCCAGTCCAGTACACAGTGCTGACAATAAGTGTGAAAATCAGCGTTGTAATTTAAGCAATATGAAAATGAACGAACACCCCAATTACGGTTGTGGAGATAGGAAATTGTCAACGACGTAGAACGGACCTGTACTCGATTGCCACCGCTGCAGTTGTAGGTGACCAAGGGTATCATAACCTGCAAGGTAGGTTGCATGCCCAGAAAGTAGTGTATGGAGCCTTTTTTAAATCCTTTGATGATCCCTGTGTCTTTTTTAATTCCTCTCTTGCTGGCTGCTTTGAAACTACATAATGTTGAACCCCGTCTGTCCTGCTGCTAGCTGCTTATGAACTGGCCCAGGCATACCCTCGAAACAGTGTGCTATGTTGCAGGATCCTGTGATGTCATTTGGTCATTTTGATCGACTTGGCTAGCAGCTAATCACCTCTTTGAAAATCCGGGTCTTTTATGAACTCTCAATTCTGAGAGGTGTGAGCTGTTACAGAAAGAAAGAAAGGCTGGCTCTTAGGCTTTAGTTTCGTTTTGGGGCATAACTGAAGAAGGCTTTGCATCCTCTGAAGGGGGTGGATATCTTTCAAACTCTTTCTTGCAGGCTCTGCGTTACCCTCAGCCGATGTCGTAGGCATTCGCTGCAAGTCCTCATGGGTGCAGCCACAGACTGTTCCGTCTGGTTCAACGTCACGTTTGCTTTCGATCGATGTGTTGCTATTTGTTGCCTGAAGCTTAAAACAAAATATTGCACCGAGAAATCTGCGACTGTGCTTCTAACAATTACATGTATTCTGAACTGTTTGAAAAATATACCCATCTACTTCACGCAGAAGCATTCATTTATCTTCAACAATGTACCCTGGGGTTGTCGAACAAAGATAAGCCTTTTCCCTGCGCCCGGATGGATCGGATTTACTTGGTTCGATCGGGCTCTGACTCCATTGCTTCCATTCGGTTTAATTATGTTGGTCAACGCTCTGACAGTCAGACACATTTTAGTCACCAGTCGAGTTCGTAAGGGACTTAGAGTTCAGAGTAATGGAGTGAACCGCAGTGATCCCGAGATGGAGAGCAGAAGGAAATCTATGATTTTGCTCTTCAGCATATCCGGGATCTTCATTCTCTTGTGTTCAGTCAATGTGCTGGAACTCATATATACTAAAATTATAGGAGTGTTTTCCAGCAGCTATTCTGCATATATATTTCAAGACGTCGGATTTATACTAATAAATTTGAACTGCTGCACAAACACTTTTATTTATGGAGTTACACAGTCAAGGTTCAGAGAGCAGATCAAATTGGCGGTGGCCCATCCACTTAAATCAATTATTCAGAGTGTGAGGCAATCGCGGAGCTCCACCTGCAAACGCAGAGTCCACCCAACCAATGAGGAACCACCATCCTGTTCGTCGGAATTGGACAACATTAAGGTTAAAACAAATCAAGGTAACACTGGGAGGTGATTGGAGGGAGACATCTGGAAAGAGGATGAGTTGTGAAATTGCCTGTCCGTGGAAAGCGAGTATTTTACACATGAAACTAGATAAATAAATGAGGCTATAGAGTTGGTAATTTCAAAGTGTAGTATCATGAATGTGCCTAACAACAGCAGTAACCCGAATTTATCAACATATAACAGGATGCTACCGGTCCAACAACAGGTAGAAATCACAAAGCGACACCAGGAGCCTATTTTTAAATGTCCGGATGAGGTGTGTGTCTCCAATTAACATCATTCAAAGGCAATGAGATAGCATCAGATATCATTACGTCAGTAGTAACTATAGCTTATCTAGAGGATTGGGAAATTAATGAGATATGCACATGCTGAAAACTAGTGGCGTTTTTTGAATAGGGCCACAAAGAGGACCGTCTTCAGGTGATGGCCCGGAAGACTGGAGAATAGACAATGTTGTTCTTTGTTTCAGAACGGTAGCAAAGATAATTCAGGGAACTACAGGCCGGTGAGCCTTGCGTCAGTGGTAGGGAAATTACTGGAACGATTTCTTCGAGACAGGATCTACACCCATTTGGAAGCAAGTGGACGTATTTGCGAGAGGCACCACGGTTTTCTAAAGAGGAGGTTGTGACTCGCTAACTTGATAGAGTTTTTCGAGTAGGTCACAAAAATGGTTGATGCAGGTAGGGCGGTGGATGTTGTCTATATGGACTTCAGTAAAGCTTTTGACAAGGTGCCTCATGGAAAACTGGTACAAAAGGTGAAGTCACACGGGATCATAGGTGAGCTGGCAAGATGGATACGGAACTGGCTAGGTCATAGAAGGCAGAGAGTAGCAATGGAAGGGCGCTTTTCTGTTTGGAGGGCTGAGACGAGTGGTGTTCCGCGGGGATCAGTGCTGGGTGCTTTGCTGTTCGTAGTATATACAAATGATTTGGAGGAAAATGTAACTGGTCTGATTAGTACGTTTGCGGGCGACACAAAGGTTGGTGGAATTGCGAGTAGCGATTAGGACTGTCAGAGAATACAGCAGGATTTAGGTCGTCTGGAGACTTGGCCGGAGAGATGGCAGATGGAGTTTAATCCGGCCAAATGTGAGGTAATGCATTTTGGAAGGACTATTACATGTAGTGAATATGCAGCGAATGGTAGAACCGTCAAGACTATTGACAGTCCGAGAGATCTAGTGGTTCAGGTCCAAAGGTCACTAAACTGGGCAACACAGGTGGAGAAGGTAGTCAAGAAGGAATACGGCAGGCTTGCCTTCATTGGCCGGGGCATTGAGTATAAAAATTGGCAAGTTATGTTGTAGCTGTATGACCCTTAGTTAGGCCACACTTCGAGGATAGTGTTCAATTCTGGTCGCCACACTAGAAGAAGGATGTGGAGGCTTTAGAGTGGGAACAGAAGAGATTTGCCAGGATGTTGCCTGGTATGGAGGGCATTAGCTGTGAGGAGAAGTTGAATAAACTCGGTTTGTTCTCACTGGAACGACGGAGGTTGAGGGGTGACCTTCTTGAGGTCTAAAAAAATTATGAGGGGCATAGACAGGGAGGATAGTCAGAGACGTTTCGCAGGGTAGAGGGGTCCATTACTACGGGATATAGGTTTAAGGTGCGAGGGCCAAGGTTTAGAGTAGATGTACGTAGTACGTTTTTTACAAAGAGGGTAGTGGGTGCCTGGAACTCGCTGCTGGAGGAGGTGGTGGAAGCAGGGACGTTAGTGACGTGTAATGCGTGTCTTGACAAATACGTGAATAGGATGGAAAGCGAGAGATACGGCACCCGGAAGTGTAGAAGATTTTAGTTTAGACGGGCAGCATAGTCGGCGCACGCTAGGAGGGCGAAAGGGCCTGTTCCTGTGCTTCCGTTTCTTGATTCTTTGTTCTTTCTAAATGCAAATACACAGAAGGAAGATTCGAAGAGGAATAAATATAATTGCCAGGAGACAGATCCAAAGCAGGTCATTGGAAACGAAGCAGACAAGCCAGTAGTCCAAAAGCAACCTTGAGGCCAAGCTTTACATCAAGCAAACTCTACGTCTATGAGTCCAGGCAGTTCAGAAACCATTTCTAAAGACTGTTTGTATTTGTCTTTTCTTTAATATAATAAATAGAGTTGAATAGTTTTTACACCACGACTGGGCTGCTTATTCGCATTTGCGTTCCACTGATCGCCTCATAACATTCCAGAAACAAAATTTCAAACCGCAGGAAGTAGTATTCCAAGTTAGATTATCGTCGCAGATACGGTACCTGACATGGCGAAATCAGGAAATTCACACTCACT
The DNA here is from genome assembly GCF_047496885.1 of Scyliorhinus torazame. Classification (NCBI taxonomy): domain Eukaryota; kingdom Metazoa; phylum Chordata; class Chondrichthyes; order Carcharhiniformes; family Scyliorhinidae; genus Scyliorhinus; species Scyliorhinus torazame. The sequence goes on along the minus strand of NC_092726.1, from coordinate 102,763,705 downwards.
TTCCATTGGCTGACACCACCGGGTGAACAAATTCAAAGGGAAAGGTATCGTGCAACTGTAGAACACGAAACAAGGAAAAAAGAGAGACAACACACATCAAAACTGCAGCAGCTTCAGATAGTGTCCCGAAGAAGCAGCTATTTTCCTCTTTCACTGATTGGAAGATTATTTTCCGGACGTGGCCACATTAAACTGACTTTGAGAATGATTTGCTGCATTTAGCTGACAGAGATAATTGATATAGGATGTTTGAAACAAAGTGTTGTAGGTCACAGATCATAGAATATACAGTGCAGAAGGAGGCCATTCGGCGCATCGAGTCTGCAGTGGCCATCGGAAAGAGCCACCTCCTTAAGCCCACACTTCTATCCTATCCCCGTAATCCAGTAACCCACCTAATATTTTGGACATTAAGAGGCAACTTAGCTTGGCCTGTCGACCAAACCTTCACATCTTCGGACTGTGGGAGGAAAGCGGAGAACCAGGAGGAAACCCAAGCAGATACAGGCAGGAAGTGCAAACTCCACACAGACAGCCAGCCGGGGCCAGAATTGAACCAGGGATCCTGGACCTGTGAGGCAGCAGTGCGAACCACTGTGCCACCGTTCTGCCCAGAGTTCAGGTACAGGAGGTAGTTAGAGACCACGGGATAATTTCATGCAAATGTGTGTGTGCATAGTGTTTAACCACCCTCGAATAGTGTCTGGTCAATTCCAGCCCAACACGTCCTGGCGACCGAAGATCAGTGATCGAACCAACAGTTCGTCTATTTCCTTAGGATCCGTAATCCTTGACTGCACCAATGACGTACAAACACTGGATTTGGTAGAATCACTGAAAAAAAACCTGTGTATTAACAACAAGAGAAGAGATACAAGTAATAATAGAACACTGGTCTGCAACTCCAACTATTCCCGTAACCCCGTCGTACGCTCCACGCAGGCACACACAAGGCAGAGAAACGCTGTGGTTATGGACGGGTAAACGCAGCAGAGATTAAAATGGGAATGATTGCGCAGCATCCTCTATGCTGAGTTTGTGGCTTTTGTAGGAGATGATTTTCATCGAATCGACGGAAGTGAGACGGGCCCTTTGGCCCAAACTGTTCCATGCCAACGAAAACGCCCATCAAAATTAATCCAATTTGCCAGCATTTTGCCCACATCCATCTTAACCTTTTCTATGCATGTATCAGTCCAAATGCCTTTAAATGTTGTCTATGTCCCTGCCTCAACCACTTCCTCCGGCAGCTCATTCCACAGACATAGCACCCTCTGTGTTAAAATGTTGCTCCTCAGGCTCCCATTGATTCTTCCCCTTTTTAACTTACACCTATGCCCTCTAGTTCTCGAACAACCAACCTTGTAAAAATACTGAGTGCATTCACCATTCTAACGCCTCTCGTGACCTAAGCCACTTCTATAAGATCTCCCCTCATTCTCCTACGCTCCAAAGGAAAAAGTCTTAGCCTGTCCAATCTATCCCAATAACCCAGTCCCTTGAGTCCTGGCAACGTCTTTGTAAATCTCTTCTGTTCTCTCTGCAGTTTAATAACATCTTTCCTATTGCAAGGCGACCAAAACTGAACACAATACTCCACGTGCGGCCTCACCAACGTCCTGTACAATTGAAACAGAATTTCCCAAATTCTATACTCAATGGACTGACTGCTAAAGACCAGCATGTTGAAATCCTTCTTCACTGCCCTATCTACCCGTAACTCCACCTTTAGAGAACCGTGCACCTGAACTCCAAAGTCCCTCTTTCCATGAGACTCCCGGAGCTCCTACCATTCACAGCGAAAGTCCTACCTAAGTTTGACTTGACAAAATGCTACATCTCACACTTATCTCTACTGAACTCAATTTGCCAAATCTCAGCCCATTTCCCCAGCTGGTCAAGATCCTGCTGCAATGTTTGATAACCTTTCTCACTGTTTACAATAACACCTAATTTGGTGTCTTCTGCAAATTTCCTGATTGTGCCTTGTACATTCCCATCTAAATGGTTGAAATAGATTTAAAAAGCAGCAATGGTCCCAGCCCTGGCACCTGAGACACACCACTAATCACAGGCCTCCAAACCGACAAGCATGCTTACACCATTACCCTCTGCTTCAGACTATCAAGCCAATTATATATCCAATTTTCAATTTCTCCCTGGGTTCCATGTGATCTAACCTTCCAGAACAACCGACCATGTGGAACTTTATCAACGGTCTTACTGAAGACCATATTGACTACGTTTACCAACCTGCCCTCATCAACATTCCTGGCCATTTCATCAAAAACCTCTAGCAAATTTGTATGGCATAATCTCCCATGCACAGAGCCGTGCTGACTACTCCTAATTAAACCCTGCCTTTCCAAATGCCTGTATATCTTATCCCACAGAATTATCTCAAGTAACCTGTCCACCACAAATGTTGGTTGACCAGACTACAATTCCTAGGTTTTTCTTGTCCTCCTTCTTAAATATGGACATAACGTTTTCAACCGTCCAGTCGTCTGGTACATCACCCATTGCTGACGATGATGCAAATATCCCAGCCAGTGGACCCACAATTGCTTCTCTAGCCTCACGCGGTGATCTTGGATATGGCTGGTCAGGGCAAGGAGATTTATCCTCCTTCATACATTTTTATATAGAATCACCTCCTCTACTATAAGGCGAACTGTCCCCAAATTAACGCCACGAACATCCCAAGTTTCCCAAGTCGTGCTATATTCCGCCACCATCAACACAGAGAAGAAATAATCATTGAGATCCTCAATCATCTCAGACTGCGAGGTTGTTGAAAATAATCTGTAGCTTTGCAACATTTTGTATCTGCCTTTGATTAGACCTCTAAGACTTCCTCTGGGGTGTCGCGTTCACTTCATCTGACCCGAGTCTTCACACAAGGGATCCTCCTGAGGTCTTCAATTCTAACTGGCGCACACCAGGTGGACGACCTGCCTCGTGAAGTTAAATCTAACGTTCTCAACATGAAGGTTTTACATGGCTTTGCAAAAAGTCCAGCGCCTGCAGGCGGCGCTGGGAGAAATAAACCGCCGGGTTAAACTGTCTGCAGAGAGACAGGTCTGTATCCTGAGTCGTCCGGTAAAAATTCATTAGAATGGACATTATTACTTGCCCACAGCACAGAGGCTGTGCAGAACAAAGAGGGCATTTAGTCACAAGTCCTCAGATAAGAGAGAAGCCTGAATCACAAGCTGGCTGGGAGCAATTGCATCGCCAGGCAGCGAACTGATCGAGACAGCGTTTAAATGTCCTCCTGGTGCAGTCCACGTCAAATCAGTACTGCTTAAAAAGTAGGCGGCTACCGTTCTCCCGGAATCTCCTGAAGGCTCTACCAATCTGGGGAAGGAGGCTAAAAGGTAGAATAGCTGTTGAGCAAAGACAGCTGTTTCAGGAGATACTCAATTCCTCACAACTAAAATATATCCCATTGAGGAAGAAAAATGGGAAGAGGGGTAAAAATAAACATGGCGAAACAAGGAGGTGACAGACATAATAAAGACAAAGAACAAGATGTATCATATTGCAAAGGCCAGTGGAAGACAGGAAGATTGGGAAACTATCAAACATAAACAAAGGGATACTATAAATGTAATAAAATAATTAAGGTAAATGACAAAAAAAAATTAGCACGGAATATCAAGAAGGATAGCAAAAATATCTGCAGGTACCTAAAAGATAAGATAGTCGCTAAGGTGAATGTTGGCCCGTGTAAGTTGAAACTGGTTAGTTAATAGTGGAGAACACAGAAATGGTAGATATGCTAAATCAATACTTTGCCTCAGTTTTCACAGTGAATGGCATTGGAACCATTCCTATAGGAACGGGGGATTCAGAGGTAAGAGAAAGGGTGCAACTTGAACCAATCAGCGACAATAGGGAACCGATACTCAACAAACTATTGGAATTGAGGGCACACAAGTCCCAAGGTCTGATGGCTCACATCATAGGGTGTCAATGGAAGTGACAGCAGCGATAGTGGATCTAAAGGTTATGTTATTCGAAAATTACATGGACACGGGAAATGCTCCAGTGGATTCGTAAAATGCTAACGTAACGCCCTTATTCAAAAAGAGAGGGTGGCAGTATGGGGAAGTTACAGACTAGTTAGTTTTACATCTGTTGTTGTAATATTGATGGCATAAATTATCAAGGACGTGATATCAGGACATTTGACAGCCAAAGCACGTTCCAGCTGAGTCCACATGGTTTTATGAAGGGTAAATCATGTTTGGCTAATGAGCATGTGTTCTTCGAAGATGTCACAAACAAGGTGGATAATGGGCATCCTGTAGATGTAGTGTATCTGGACTTCCGGAATGCTTTCGATAAGGGGCCACAGAGAAGGTTAATTCACAAGGTGAGCTCGCAATTGATTAAGGGTAATGCATTAGTTTGAATATAAGATTGGCTGACGGACAGGAAACAGAGAGTCGGGATAAATGGGAATTTTTCTTGATGGCAAAGTGTAACTACTGGGGTGCCACAGGGTTTGGTCCTTGGGCCCCAGCTACTTATAATCTATATTAACGACTTGGATACAGAGACAGAACGTTCTCTGGCAAATGACACAGAAATGGGTCGGGCAGTAAGTTGCAATACGGAAATATGAACTTTACAAATGGACATATATAGGTTAGAAGACTGGGCCAAAAAGTGTTAGATGGAGTTTCATGGGGTCATGCAGTTAATGGAAAGGCAATTTACAATCTAAATGGGGAGATACTTCGGGGTGCTCCAACGCAGAAGGATCTCGCTCACCTTGTGCATGTTTCACAGCAAAGGAGCATGCAAGTGAAGCAGATAATAAGGAAAAGAAATGGAATGTTGGCATTTATAGCAAAAGGAATAGAATATAAAGGTAAGGAAGTGCTGTTGCAATTGCACAAGCCATTGGTAAAACCTTACCTGGAGTATTGTGCACAGTTTTTGTCCTCTTATTTGAAGGAAGATGTAGTGGCATTGGAGGCAGTTCAGGGGAGGTTCACCAGATTCAGCACAGAGATGTGCGGTTCATTGTATGAGGAGAGATTAAACAGTTTAGTCCGATACTCTCCAGAGTTTGGAAGAATGAGGGGAGATGTAATTGAGGTACACACGATGCTAAACGGTATGGATAAAGTCGACGTGGAGCTGATGCTTTCTCTTGTGCTGCATTGTGAAACGAGAGATCATAATCTGAGTGTATGAGGTAGAAAATCTATACCAGATTTGAGGAAAACCTACTTCTAACAATAGGTTGTGAATCTGTGTCATTTCGCTACCCCAGGGTGCGGTGGATGCAGGGAACGTGAGTAAACTTATGGAGGAGTTAGACAGATGTTTAATCAGTAATGAGTTGAAGGGTTATGGAAGACGGGCAGCCGGTGGAGTTGAGGCCAGGCTGGGATCAGCCGTAATCACAATGAGGGTGTTAGGCTCGGGAGGAAAGAATGCCGACTCCCAGGTTAATTGTTATAGTAGGGAATGCTCTGGCTGATTTCGCATTCCAGCTCTTGATTGGTAACATTGTACGCAACAGATGAGGAACATATCAGCCATGAACGACTGGAGTAGTAGACACGGTGGGCCGAATAGACTAATTCTGCTCTAGTATCTAATGAATTCATGAACGTCTGAACGTAAGACTTCGTGCAGGAGGGAGGGTTTTAAATTTCTGGAGCTCTGGGTCGCTTTCTGGGTAAGTTATGACCTGTACAAGCGTAACGGTCTAAATCTAAACCAGAGTGGGACGAACATCCTTGCTCCTGGATATTCCAATACTGTTGGAGTGAGTTTAAACTAATTGGGTCGGGGAAGGAACGAAGAATGTTCGCAGAATCGGGATAAAGTGTATCACCGAGGTAATACAGCAGTAGTAAGTCTTCGGAGAGTAAGGCAAGGCTGAAGTTCCTCGACATTAATGGCCGGAGTGCTGCAGGTGAAACTGATGCGCAAAGGGCGAGGGTTGACACGTGGAATTATGATATAGTCGCCATCACGTGGTTGAAGGAGGAGCAAGATTGGCAGCTTATCAACGCGGGATACTGAATCTTAAAGCGGGACAGAGGAGTGGCAAATGAGGGGGGGCATTGCTCTGTTAGTTAAGGAGTCTATTACTGCGGAAAGCAGAGACAATATCGTGGGACTGGCGTTAAATGAAGCTTTGTGGGTAGAGCTTACGAATAAAAAAGGGGCAGCCACATTGCTGGGTGTTTATTATAGGTCCCCAGATAATCAGCGGGAAACTAAGGAGCAAATATGTCCATGGTTTGCAGAAGTGTATAAAATAATGATAGCGTAATTATAGTGGGTAACTTCAACTTTCCCAACATTACCTGGGATAGCGATTGTGCTACTGATTAGATGGAGCAGAGTTTGTAACATGTAGACAAGAGAACATGTTAGCTCAACAAGGGATGGTGCTGTGCTGGACCTAATTCTGGGGAATTATGCTGGACAGGTTGTTGATGTGATGGTGCGGGAGCATTTTAGTGACACCAACAACAATATGGTGCAATTTCTATGGACAAGGAAATAGACAAATTGCAGAACAGGTCTTGGGTTTGGGGAGAGCCGACTTCCGTAAAATATGGCAGGATCCGGTAAAGGTAGATTGGAACAGGTTACTGGTGGCGAGATCTACAGAAGACCAGGGGGGGCGTTTTCAAAGAGGAAATGGGGAAGGTACAGGACTAACATGTTCCCTCTCGGGTAATCGGAGAGAGTCACAAGCCGAGAGAACCATGTTTGATGAGAGATATTCAAGATAACAGGATAACATAATGCTGATTATCTGGGCACCTATAATAAACACCCAACAATGTGGCTGCCCCTTTTTTTATTCGTAAGCTCTGCCCACAAAGCTTTATATAACGCCAGTCCCACGATATTGTCTCCTGGAGGAAGGAAGAGGGAGGCGTTCAATACTTACAGGGGGAGCACATCAAGAGAGACATTAGTGAGGTGCGGAAAGTGCAGGATGGAGTTTAAGAAAGCAATTAGGAGAGCAAAAAGGGGAGATGAGAAATTGCTAGCTCGTAAAAACAGGAAAAATCCCAAGATATTCTGTAACTATATCAATGATAAGAGGATAACTAGGGAAAAATTAGGGCCCATTAAGAACGCAGGGGTATCTGTGGGTGGAGCCAGAGTACGTGATAGGGTATTAAATTAATATTTCTTATCCATCTTCACACAAGTGAGTGAGGAAGCAGCTATCAAACTGTGAGAAATAGACTGTGAGGTTGTTGAGCCAGTTGTCCGAGGGGTGGGCACGGCATTGGAGTTGTTGGCAGGCTTACAAGGGTAGAACTCGCAAATTGCGGACCAGGTTTGTCCCAGGCTGCTGTGGGAAAAGAGAGAGGTGATAGCTCGGGCACTGATTCATATGTCTAATCCATTTTTGTGAAAGATAAACTTGGGGAGTAGCTTACATGTGGAGCAAGTGATTACTGGAGTAATCGAAATATTGCTGATTGCAGTTATTCAATTAATTCGAGGGATTAATGCAGTTGGATCCCAGGTGGCAGTGACACCACTTGTGTTTGGCCAGTCAGTAGAAAATCGGCTTCCAGAAAAATAACAAACAGCTATCCCGGAGTGTTTCTTGAATGTGCAGCAAGACGAGAGATGGAGGAGTTAAGAGCATAAGATGAGAAAAGTGAAATAACGTTTTCTGACACGATGTTTAGCAAGCGAAATTGAGTGGGAACAGACGAAGGGGAATGGATTCAGGAGTTCAGTTTAAAAAGATTTATTGGATCACAGCAGGGTGATTCCAAATTGAAATAAGCCGTCGTACTCACAGTTGGAGTCCCGTGTGTTTCTGAATGTTATTACTGTAAGATAACATATTAATGTGAAAGTGGTGTGCCACACCTTACAATACAGATGCCAAATGGCAGAAATACTTCAAATTGTATTCCTTCTTGAGCGGAGGAAATACATTCTAAGGACAGCTTATGACATTGTATTTAGGGGAATACGAGGAACAACGACCGTAAGCGAAGATATAGAGCTAGTTTGATTGGCCAGAACTACACAGGATTTTGTAAAACATGTCACACGTGTCAAGTAATCGGGAAACCACATGCTGCGATAATGACATCACATTTCGTACTTATTCCAGCGGTTTTATGAGCAGGCTTATGCACTCGATTTGTTTAAATCATACCAGTAAGAACCATTGCAGCAAAGAATGGCAGACCAATTCAGTAACATAACTCCGACATTGGGCAGCACGGTAGCGCAGGTGAATATGACAGTGGCGTCACAACGCCAAGGTCCCAGGTTTGATTCCCTGCTGGGTCACTGTGCGGAGTGTGTACGTTCTCCTCCTGTCTGCGTGGGTTTCCACCGGGTGCTCCTTTTTCCTCCCACAGTCCAAAGACGTGCAGGTTCGGTGGATTGGCCAAACTAAATTGACCAGTAATCAAAAAGGTTAGGAAGGGTTATTGGGTTGCGGGGATAGGGTGGAAGTGAGGGCTCAAGTGGGTCGTTGCAGACTCGATGGGCCGAATGGCCTCCTTCTGCAATGTATGTTCTATGTTCTATATGACGTTCTCCTAAAAATCCAATCAGATCAAAGCTCATATTTAATTTCAAGTTTATTTAAATCGTTATGAAAAGCCTTGGAATTAAACAATGTACGTCATGTCATATCGCCGTAGATTACACGGAATATGAGAGAGATAGGTTCAAACTTTGAAGGCAACGATGAGAGTATATATTCAGGACTACCCTGCTGGTTGGAACTAAATGATTCCATTTTTACAAGTTGCATAAAGTAATACGCAAAACATACTTTTGCGGATGACTGAGGAGCAATCTTATCGAGACGATCAGGGGCACTGACAGGGTGGATAAGGACAAGTTGTTCCGCAAAGTTGAATGCTCGATTACGAAAGGCCACAGTTCAAGGTGAAAACCAGGGGAATTAGCAGGGATGTGAGTTAAAGCTTTTTCATCGATAAGATGGTGTCTGTCTGGAATGAACTACCTGGGAGGGTGGTATAACCTCCCGTCCCTCACATAAGCACATTGATGAATACTTGACACGGCATAACATTCCAACCATGTCCCAAGTGTTGCCAATTGGGAGTACGTTGGGCGGTCGAATGTTCTTCATGATTTGGTGCAGACTCGTGAGCCGAAGAGCCTCTTCTTCTCTGCATTTTCTAGAATTCTTTGAAATTAATCTAACCAATTTTGTCAGGTTTAATTTGTCTCGGGATATGAAAGCAGAGGAGAACTGAAATTAAACCAAGACAACACAGTAATTCTGTGAAGCGAGCGCTGCCGACTTTTGTGGAGACACTGCCGTCCGCCATGCTGCGCGGGGTAGGTAGGCGCCGACATGTCTGGGATATACACGCGGATTATGGCAGAAGCGCAGCTTTCGCGAGATGATTTGAAGGCCAGGTTGTGTTGAGGACACCCATCACCAACAACAGGAAGAGTTCAATGTTTGAGGATGTCGAGGATCAATGTGAGCCGTGGTCCAGAGCGCATGCTCAACATACGCACAGGTTATGGTCCTTGCTATAGAACAGAGAGCCGAGAAGGTGGGAGGAATATAACCACAGGCAGAACAAAAAAAGTTGAAAGTATGATAATGGAGATGGTCAATGCAGGATTGAGGGTGTTCTAACTAAATGAGCGCAGTATATAGAACAAGATAAGGTAAATTAGCTTGTTGACAACATCGAAATTGGCGGGAATGAGTTTGCGGACATCGCAGTGACGTGCCAGAAAGGGGATTAGGACATGGATCTAAATATACAAGAATCTGTGTCCTATCGAAAGGACAGGCAATTGGCAGAGAGGGTGGGGTTGCATTGTTAATAAGGAATGAAGTTAAATGAAAAGCATGAAGCGATGTAGGATCATAAGGCACATAGTCTCTACGGGGAGAGTTGAGGAATCGCAAAGGTAAAAAGACCCTGACAGGAGTTTTGTAAAAGCCCCAAGCAGTAGTCAGGATGTGGGGCAGAATATAAAGCAGGAGATAGGAAAGGTATAAAAAGAAAGGCACCGACACTTGGATCATGGGAGACTTCAATATGCAGGTGGACTGGGAAAATCAGATTGGTAGTGGGTCTCAAGAATAGGTAATTGTGGGAATGCCTGAGATTATTTTGGAACAGCTTGTGACAGTTGTTATGGGCGAGGCGTTTTCAGAACCCCAAAATATATAATGGAGTTCAACCAACCTCCCCCTTTAATGTATTTATTGCTTTTCCTAGCACACGGCTTGTTCCCTAGGAGTGGGATTACAATTATGGACACGTGGGTTTTTAAACACAAAACAATGTTTAGTCCATGAACTCAACTAAACATCTTAAATAAACATTGGATCTCTTAACACCCCTTACTTCAAAGATAACTCCGAAAATATTGCAACAATAAATAATTCCTCACAATGTTCCTTCAAACTTCCAAGAGACTTAACACCTTTAAACAGAACCGCATCAAGTTAAAGTCTTTACTAATATGAGTTTAAGTCACCCAAATGATCCAGAGATAGTCTTTCGTGGCAGAGATAACAGCAAATCCAGCTCACTGCAAAACACAGACACTCCCTAACTCCTTTCCTCCAAACTGCAGCTCTCTGGAAACACTCAGACACACACAAGCTCTTTTTCAAACTGAAACTTCAAAATGGCTGAACTGCTCAGCTCCACCCACTCTCTGACATCACTGTTTTCTTATATGTACATTGCTTAAACATCCGTGTCTTAAAGGTACTCTCACATGACACCTCCTTCCAAGAAAAAAAACCCCATCAACTTCAAGATGGTTTAATTTTTCACGTTTGCACCATCCACTAAGAAATGTATACAGTAAAATTACTTTTTCGTTTCACAAAAAAAAGCACACGCAAACAGGAATAATAATATAGTCAATTTTCTTTGCTCTTCTTCCTCCAACCGAAAACCTTCTCGATTGACAGTCTCTTTGAACAAAGTCTCTGCACGATCCATCCATTCCTCTGCTCCTCGGCATTTCTCCTTAGAATCAGATACTTTTGTTCAATCTGACCACAGAGTCCCTTGCAATTCTCCACTACAGGATCATTGAATACCACAGCTTTCAGGCAGTCAAATGCCTGTTGAAAGTCCGCTGTCCAGTGAAATTATTGATGTTTCATTAGCAAGTCCATAAGTGGAGTAATCACGCTACAAAACCTTTTCACACAAATGTTCGAACAAATACACTTATGCTAAGAAATCGCATTATTTCCCTTCGTCTTGAGGGTATGGGAAACTCCGCAGCGAAAGTGATTCGGCCTTCTCCAAATTCACTTTCGGCTAGCTTCATCACCAAACTTGCCGCCTGAAGTCGATCGAAGAACTCCATACGATGTTTAAAATGTTCTTTCCATGTCTGCAAGTTAAAAATAAAAGCAGATTGTCCCACTTTCTCAATGCAATCCTTTGACCGTGGGATGTGGTAAGAGTCCGTTCTTGTAACTGCATTCACCTTTCGATAGTCCACACACAAACGTTGGGTAACGTTTCGTTTAGGTACCATCACTACGGGTGAGCTCCATTGGCTGCAACCCACTTCATTTTTAAGCATACTCTCAATCTTATAGATTATCATAGAATTTACAGTGCAGAAGGAGGCCATTCGGCCAATCGAGTCTGCACCGGCTCTTGGAAAGAGCACCCTACCCAAGGTCAACACCTCCATCCAACATTAAGGGCAATTTTGGACAGTAACAGCAATTTATCATGGCCAATCCACCTATTCTGCACATCCTTGGACTGCGGGAGGCAACCGGAGCACCCGGAGGAAACCCACGCACATACGGGGAGGATGTGCAGACTCCGCACAGACAGTTACCCAAGCTGGAATCGAATCTGGGACCCTGGAGTTGAGAAGCAATTGTGCTATCCACAATGCTCCCTTGCTGTTCTCTGTTAACCTGTGCCAATTTTAAAGGATTAAGTGTATATGGATGTTATTTGATAGGAACAGAATTTCCCACATCTACGTCATGTAAAAGCCATTTTTGTACTTCCCAATATATCTCTACAAACTTGCCCATGTAATATCAATAACTCTTTCAGGTCAGTTCGTTTTTCCTCTGGAAGGTACCTTAACAATTCATCCCAATTGTTAAGAACATCCTCATTTTCCAAGAACATTTGAGGTATGTCAATTTCACAGTCATCTGGATTTGGTTCGTCATTTTGAGTTAGAATCATTAAAACCTGCTTTTTCTCTCTTTCCCTTTCAAAGTACCTTTTAAGCATATGCACATGACACACTCGATGAGTCTTCCTTCTATCTGGTGTTTATACCACATAATTCACCTCATTTAATTTCCTTTCAATCTGATATGGTCCACAAAACCTAGCTTTTAAAGGCTCCCCTACCACTGGTAACAACACTAAAACTCTATCCCCACTCCACTGGCAAAACTACGAACTTCGGATTCCTTGTCCACTACACGTTTCATCACATTTTGTGCAACTTTCAAATGTTGTCCAGCCATTTCAGCTGCTCTATTTAATCGTTCCCTAAAATTTGACACGTAATCCAATAGTATAATTTCCGATTTATCACTCACCAATGTTTCCTTAATCTATTTAAGTTCCCCTCTTACCTCATGACCAAATCTCAGTTCAAAAGGAATACATTTGGTAGACTCATTAGGTGCATCCCTAATTGCAAACAATACGAATGGAATTCCTTTATTCCAATCCTCCCGATAATCTTGGCAATACGCCCTCAATATTGTCTTTAATGTCTGATGCCACCTTTCCTACGCTCCCTGCGATTCCCTGGATGGTACGCAGTTGATTTAAATTGTTTTATTCCTAAGCTATCCATAACTTCTTTGAAAAACTTTGAAGTGAAATTTGGTCCTGAATCCGATTGAATTTCGGTGGGTAGTCCATTTCTAGTAAAGAATTGAAGTAACTCCTCCACAACCTTTTAGCTGTAATATTACGTACTTGAATGGTCTCTGGAAACCTAGTAGACACATTCATTATATCAAAACATATTGATTCCCACTTTTTGTTTTAGGAAGCGGTCCTGCACAATCAATTATGACCCTCGTAAAAGGTTCCTTAAATGCTGGAATGGGTATTAAGGAGGCTGGTTTTATCATTCCTTGAGTTTTCCCTATCACTTGACATGTGTGACATGATCGACAAAATGTAGTTACATCTTTATGTACTCCAGGCCAATAAAAATGATTTTTGATTTCAGCTTGAGTTTTCCTTATTCCCAAATGACCTCCCACTGGTACCCCGTGTCCAACTAGCAATACCTCCTTTCTATACCCTACCGGCAATACTACTTGATGACCTTCTGCACACTATTCATCCGCCTGCATATGTACAGGTCTCCATTTTCTCATCAAGACATAATTTTTACGGTAATACACTCTGTGGTATACTCTTAGATTCCTCTTCCGTATATGCTTTCTGATATATCCGTTTTATTTCTACGTATATCTGTTGTAACTCCGCCAATTTTCCTGAACTAAAAATATCCGCCTCGTCCTCCACGTGTTCTTGGTCTTTTTCAACCATCTGATCAAAAATCGTTTGTGATAATTGCACTTAAACTTCATCTTCACTCTTTGATTTCTCCTCTTGTCTTAACCTGTGACTTTGCGACATTGTTACTACACAATCCGGAAAAATCCCAGGATATTCGTCATTCAACCCTTCAGTTGTCTGATTTTCCACTGGCTTATCAACCATAGTAGGCATCACTCCCACCTGCGATCCAGCTATATCATTACCCAAGATAAACTGTATTCCTGTACAAGATAGTTTCTCTATTACTCCTACTACCACTTCACCACTCTTCACTGGACTTTCCAACCTTACCTTATATAATGGAACGCTACTCCTCTCACCCTGAATTCCACATATCACCACCTTTTCTGGCAACATTCTTCCCAAACTACATAATTCCTCATCTCTTACCGTTGAAGATTGACTAGCCCCTGTATCACTTAAAATTGTGACTTCTTTACCTGCTCCTCCTGATACACATGAGTAAACTTTACCCACACAAGTAAATTCTTTAAAGACATCTGGAAACTTCTTAACAATTACTTCTTGAGCAGCCTGTACAATCGGTTGCACCTCCTTCACTTCACTTGTGCTTTCCTTTACTACTCTAAAAAACCCCTGTCTTTTCCTGTTTTACCACATCAGCCTTCCCAGTGCTGTTCTTCAACCACCAACACTGTGACTTTACATGGCCTAGTTTATTACTGAAAACATTTGAAACTTTTCATTTCTATTGCACCCTCCTGGATTTAGTTTTTAATCTGAGGTACACTCTCTTGATTGTCTCCCATCAGATCACCTTTACCTTTACCACTTGAGTATTTCTCATGCCCCCAGTTTCTATCCCTCACGGGCTGAAACTGATGTCGGAAACCAATCTTTGATTTATGAACTAATTCATAATCATCTGCCATTTCCGCTGCTAATCTCGCAGTTTTAACCCTCTGCTCTTCCAAATGAGTTCTCACTACATCAGGAATTGAATTTTTAAACTCCGCCAAAAGTATAATTTCTCTGAGAGCTTCGCAGAGCTATTTTGGTCTATTTTCAAAGCCCTTATCCACCTACCAAAATTACTCTGTTTGAGCCTTTCAAACTCCATGTATGTTTGACCAAATTATTTCCTTTAATTTCAAAACCTTTGTAAGCTTCAGGCACTAGCTCATATGCACTTAAGATGGATTTCTTCGCCTCCTCATACGTTCCAGATACCTCCTCCGGTAGTGGTGCAAACACTTCACTGGCTCTACAAAGAACAAAGAAATGTACAGCACAGGCACAGGCCCTTCGGCCCTCCAAGCCCGTACCGACCATGCTACCCGACTAAACTACAATCTTCTACACTTCCTGGGTCCGTATCCCTCTCTTCCCATCCTATTCATGCATTTGTGAAGATGCCCCTTAAATGTCACTATCGTCCCTGCTTCCTCCACCTCCTCCGGTAGCGAGTTCCAGGCACCGACTACCCTCTGTGTAAAAAATTGCCTTGTACATCTACTTTAAACCTTGTCCCTCTCACCTTAAACATATGCCCCCTAGTAATTGACCCCTCTACCCTGGGGAAAAGTCTCTGACAATCCACTCTGTCTATGCCACTTATAATTTTGTAGACCTCTATCAGGTCGCCCCTCAACCTCCGTCGTTCTAGGAAGAACAAACCGAGTTTATTCAACCGCTCCTCATAGCTAATGCCCTCCATACCAGGCAACATTCTGGTAAATCTCTTCTGCACCCTCTCTGAAGCCTCCACATCCTTCTGATAGTGTGGCGACCAGAATTGAACACTATACTCCAAGTGTGGCCTAACTAAGGTTCTATACAGCTGCAACATGACTTGCCAATTCTTATACTCAATGCCCCGGCCAATGAAGGCAAGCATGCCGTTTGCCTTCTTGACTACCTTCTGCACCCGTGTTGCCCCTTTCAGTGACCTGTGGACCTGTACACCTAGATATCTCTGACTTTCAATACTCTTGAGGGTTCTGCCATTCACTGTATATTCCCTACCTGCATTAGACCTTCCAAAATGCATTAACTCACATTTGTACGGATTAAACTCCATCTGCCATCTCTCCGCCCAAGTCTCCAAACAATCTAAATTCTGCTGTATCCTCTAACAGTCCTCATCGCTATCTGCAATTCCACTAACCTTTGTGTCGACTTCAAACTTACTAATCAGACCAGTTATATTTTCCTCCAAATCATTTATATATACTACAAACAGCAAAGGTCACAGCACTGATCCCTGCAGAACACCATTGGTCACAGCCCTCCAATTAGAAAAGCATCCTTCCATTGCTGCTCTCTGCCTTCTATGACCTAGCCAGTTCTGTATCCACCTTCCCAGCTCACCCCTAATCCCGTGTGACTTCACCTTTTGTAATAGTCTACCATGAGGGACCTTGTCAAAGTCCTTACTGAAGTCCATATAGACAACATCCGCTGCCCTCTCTGCATCAATCATCTTTGTGCCTTCCTCGAAAAATTCTATCAAGTTAGTGAGACACGACCTCCCCTTCACAAAACCATGCTGCCTCTCACTAATACGCCCATTTGCTTCCAAATAGGAGTAGATTCTCTCCAGTAATTTCTCTCCCACTGAACTAAGGCTCACCGGCCTGTAGTTTCCTGGATTATCCTTGCTACCCTTCTTAAACAGAGGAACAACATTGGCTATTCTCCAGTCCTCCGTGACATCCCCTGAAGACAGTGAGGATCCAAAGATTTCTGTCAAGGCCTCAGCAATTTCCTCTCCAGCCTCCTTCAGTATTCTGGGGTAGATCCCATCTGGTCCTTGGGACTTATCTACCTTAATATTTTTAAAGATGCCCAGCACCTCGTCTTTTTGGATCTCAATGTGACCCAGGCTATCTACACACCCTTCTCCAGACTCAACATCTACAAACTCCTTCTCTTTGGTGAATACTGATGCAAAGTATTAATGTAGTACCTCTCCCATTTCCTCTGGCTCCACACATAGATTCCCTTGCCTATCCTTCAGTGGGCCAACCGTTTCCCTGGCTACCCTCGTGCTTTTTCTGTACAAAGCCTTGGGATTTTCCTTAACCCTATTTGCCAATGACTTTTCGTGACCCCTTCTAGCCCTCCTGACTCCTTGCTTAATTTCCTTCCTACTTTCCTTATATTCCACACAGGCTTTGTCTGTTCCCAGCCTTTTAGCCCTGACAAATGTCTCCTTTATCTTTTTGACGAGGCCTACAATATCTCTCGTTATCCAAGGTTCCCGAAAATTGCCGTATTTATACTTATTCCTCACAGGAACATGCCAATCCTGAATTCCTTTCGACTGACACTTGAAAGCCTCCCACATGTCAGATGTTGATTTGTCCTCAAACATCCACCCCCAATCTAGGTTCTTCAGTTCCCAACTAATATTGTTATAATTAGCCTTCCCTCAATTTAGCACATTCACCCTAGGACCACTCTTATCCTTGTCCACCAGCACTTTAAAACTTACTGAATTGTGGTCACAGTTCCCGAAATGCTCCCCTACTGAAACTTCTACCACCTGGCCGGGCTCATTTCCCAATACCAGGTCCAGGACCGCCCCTTCCCTAGTTGGACTGTTTACATATTGTTTTAAGAAGCCCTCCTGGATGCTCCTTACAAACTCTGCCCCGTCTAAGCCCCTGGCACTAAGTGAGTCCCAGTCAATATTGGGGAAGTTGAAGTCTCCCATCACCACAACCCTGTTGTTTTTACTCTTTTCCAAAATCTGTCTACCTATCTGCTCCTCTATCTCCCGCTGGCTGTTGGGAGGCCTGTGGTAAACCCCCAACATTGTGACTGCAATCTTCTTATTCCTGATCTCTACCCATATAGCATCACTGCCGTCTGAGGTGTCCTCCCGTAGTACAGCTGTGATATCCTCCCTAACCAGTAGCGCAACTCCGCCACCCCTTTTACACCCCCTCCATCCCGACTGAAACATCTAAATCCTGGAACGTTTAGCTGCCAATCCTGCCCTTCCCTCAATCCGGTCTCTGTAATGGCAACAACATCATAGTTCCAAGTACTAATCCAAGCTCTAAGTTCATCTGCCTTACAAATAATACTTCTTGCATTAACACATATGCACTTCAGGCCACCAGACCCGCTGTGTTCAGCAACTTCTCCCTGTCTGCTCTGCCTCAGAGCCACGCTGTCCCTGTTCCCTAGTTCTCCCTTAATGCTCTCACCTTCTGACCTATTGCTCCCGTGCCCACCCCCTCCCATACTAGTGTAAACCCTCTCGTGTGACACTAGCATACCTCGCGGCCAGGATATTTATGCCTCTCCAGTTTAGATGCAACCCGTCCTTCTCATATAGGTCACACCTTCCCCGGAAGAGCCTCCAGTGGTCCAGATAACGGAAGCCTTCCCTCCTACACCAGCTGTTTAGCCACGTGTTTAGCTGCTCTATCTTCCTATTTCTAGCCACACTGGCACGTGGCACAGGGAGTAATCCCGAGATTACAACCCTAGAGGACCTGTCTTTTACCTTTCTGCCTAGCTCCCTGAACTCCTGCTGCAGGACCTGATGCCCCTTCCTGCCTATGTCGTTAGTATCAATATGTACCAGGACCTCTGCCTGTTTGCCTTGTGTGCGTGGGTTTCCTCCGGGTGCTCCGGTTTCCTCCCACAGTCCAAAGATGTGCAGGTTAGGTGGATTGGCCATGGTAAATTGCCTTTGGTCTCCAAAATTGCCCTTAGTGTTGGGTAGGGTTACTGGGTTATGGGAATAGGGTGGAGGTGTTGACCTTGGGTATGGTGCTCTTTCCAAGAGCCGGTGCAGACTCGATGGGCTGAAAGGCGTCCTTCTGCACTGTACATTCTATGATTGCCCTCCCCCTTCAGGATGCCCTCTACCCGTTCGGAGACATTCTGGACCCTGGAACCAGGGAGGCAACATACCATCCTGGAGTCTCTTTCACGTCCACAGAAGCGCCTATATGTGCCCCTGACTATAGAATCCCCGATGACTATTGCTCTTCTGCGCTTTGACCCTCGCTTCTGAACATCAGAGCCAGCCGAGGTGCCACTGCTCTGGCTGCTGCTGTTTTCCCCTGATAGGCTATCCCCCCCTCCCCCGACAGTATCCAAAGGGGTATACCTGTTCGATAGGGGGACAGCCACAGGGGTTTCCTGCACTGACTGCCCTTTCTGGTGGTCACCCATTATTCTGCCTGCACCTTGGATGTGACCACATTTATATAACTGCTATCTATGACGCTTTCCGTCACCTGCATGCTCCTAAGTGCATTCAACTGCTGCTCCAACCGAACCAAACGGTCTCTGAGGAGCTCCAGTTGGGTGCACTTTCTGCAGATGAAGCCATCCGGGACGCTAGAAGCCTCCCTGACCTGCCACATCTCATAGTCAGATCACTGCACCCCTCTAACTGACATTGCGTCAATTAATTAGCAAATTAAAGTTAAAAGTTAAAATAATTTTTTTTTTAAAAGTTACTGTTAACTATCTGTTTCCTAGCACTAGATTTCTACTATAAATGTGAAAGCTAAATATAGTACTCTCCGATCTCTGGCTTAGATGCCCCTCTAAATTATAATTAAGTAATTGTGTTTAATTAGTTACCAATGCTGAATTTTTAAAATTTAGTGGGGATTCGCAACCAGCCACTCAGGTCACAGCTTTTCTGTGATGTCCCTTCAGTTTCCCCCCTTCCCCCCCCCCCCCCCCCCCCCACATACACACACACAATTTGAAAAGGTAATAAAAGTAAAAATGAGTAAAAATCACTTACTGACCTTCTGAGGGTCTCAAATGTTTTCAGGTTCTCTCCCTGCTGATTAAAAGTTACAGGCCGAAGAAATAGAGAGAACAAAACAGTACCGTAGGGAAAAAGCACCTTCTCCCACTCTTCACCGAATTACCAGGCACTTTCTAAGCTGCAAAGCCAATCTGCAAACTTGCAGCTCTCTGGAAACACACAGACACTGCTTTCAAACTGAAAATAAAAATCTGCAAAATGGCTGAACTGAGCTGAGCCCCATCCACTCTCTGACATCACTGTTTTCCTAAAGGTACTTTGCTTACACATCCAAAGACAATCTTGCATGACACCCGGCCCCTGGGATGGCGAGGAGGGCTGAAACTCCTCTACCTCGGGGCCGGCAGTGGTATCACCGCCGCCCTCTGGAGCCCGGTCGGTGGTCTCTCCGGGCCCCTCTGGTTGTTCCAGGAAGGCGGCATCTCGAGAGGAGGCTGCGGCCTCTGAGCTGGGCGCAGGGACAGCGGCCGGGGCCGGGCCTCGGTCTTCGATGGCCCGGTCACACTCCCGTGCCTCCGCCGAGTGTGTCGCCTTCATCTTTGTCCGCTGGGCAAATGGAGGCTGGTCAAGCAGCGGTCCCCACCCCCCTCCCCTCCAGCAGCCGTTATCCCCCTCCCACCGCTACCCCAGCAGCCGCGGTCCCCCCTCCTCCTCCAGCAGCCGCGCTCCGCCTACCACCGCTCCCCCAGCAGCCGCGGTCCCCCTCACCCAGCAGCCGCGATCCCCCTCCCACCTCCCCCAGCAGCTGCGGTGTTATCCGGGGCCGGCTGCTGGGCAGACGAAGAGATGGTAGAGGAGAGGGGGCAGTGCCAGCCGCTGCCGCCGCGGGGGTGGTGTTGGCGGCGGCAGTCAGGGCGGGGCAGTTTTGACAGATGTGCCCCAGCCCTCTGCAGGCATCCGCTGCCCAAAACACCCTGTGGTCCACCCCTTGATGGGTGTCATGTGAGAGTGTCTTCAAGAGCTGGGTGGAGCTGGGGCTTTAGCTCAGCCATTTTGCAGTTTTTAGTTTCAGTTTTGAGGAAAAGAGCTTGGGTGTGTCTGTGTTTGCAGTGAGCTGGATCTCCGGTGATCTCTGCCATGAAATACTATCTCTGAATCATTTGGGTGAGTTAAACTCATAATAGTCATGCCTTTAACCTGATGTGTTGCTGTTTAAAGGTGTTAAGTCTGTTGGATGTATAAAGGAATAACTGAAGGATTATTTAGTGTTGTAATATTTTCGGGGTTATCTTTAAAGTAAGGGTTGTTAAGTGATCCAATGTTTATTTAAATGGTTAAGTTGAGTTCATCAAATAAACATTGTTTTGTGTTTAAAACCCAACGTGTCCATAATTGTAATTCCACACCTGGAGAACAAGCCGTGTGCTTCAAAAGCAACAATACATTAAAGAGCGAGGTTGGTTGAACACATGATGCATTTGGCGTTCTGAAAACGCCTCTCCCATAACATGGGAGATCACAAAACGTCCCTCCGTGACCTCCTCCGGGTCAGGCAGGTACAAATCTGACGCCAGAAGGAGTATACATGGCGGAGGGAGGGGTCCCACATGCCGAGCGTCAGCGGCGCCAACCCGGACATGACCTCCCCTAGTAGGTTGACATGGGGGAGGAGGAGCTCAGTGGGAAGGGAGGGCGGGACGTTTGATAGAACAACATGTTCTGCGGTGGCCTCCAGCGGCTCCACCGCCACGTGTGTCCCGCCCACCGTGAGCCCCCGTTCCGCATAATGTCTTGGCCGCCCTGTCCCCGGAAGAGTGGAGGATGGCCCGGAGGTGCTGGCCATGCCCGCCCCTGGTACCACCCGGCCGTGTAAAAAGGCAAAGGGCAGAGGAGCTGGGGATGTGGCAGCCTAAATGCAGGGGCCACACGCGAAGGCACCGCAGAGCAATAGCAGAGCGGGGCAGCGTTATTCAGCCCTGGATGGTCCCACTCCCACCTCAGACAGAGGGGTGGGAGGACAGGAGGCTTGGCCTACAGCCCTGGATGGTCCCACTCCCACATCAGGCAGAGGGGTGGGAGGACAGGAGGCTGGGCCTGCAGCCCTGGATGGTCCCACTCCCACCTCAGGCAGAGGGGTGGGAGAACAGGAGGCTGGACCTACAGCCCTGGATGGTCCAACTCCCATTTCAGGCAGGAGGGGGGGCGGGGAGGACAGAAGGCTGGTCCTGCAGCCCTGGATGGTCCCACTCCCACCAGGCACAACACAAGCTGGGGCAGGTAGGATCGGGGAATTCCACTTCCTCACACCACCAACAGCTCTCACTTCAAGCTCTCTCACTTCAAGCTGAAGCGCCACTCAGCAACACACACAGACACACACTGAAAAAGAGGGGCAATGTTTTCAGTGAAGTGGGAGGATTGGTTTGAGAACTGAAGTCCCTCAGACTCAGATTTATCCTCAGTGAGCTGTATGCAAACTCCAGCCCTAGTCTCTGACACGTGTGGAATGTCTGCCTCTGAGGACAGCTCACTATTGACATGTAAATGACTGACAAGAGATACCAATCTCCTTACTATTGATAAATGACACAGCAATGAATCCAGAAAGCTGCTGTCTTAACACAATCCTCCCACAGGGACCACATTTCTGTATAACAGAATTGAAGCATAAGTTAAAATTCTATTGGAAAATGATTAGAAAGAGTATTTGTTGGGATCTCCTCAGAGATCTGTGCGCAGACCTACCCCCTGACTTTCTGTCATGAATATTTTCAGTCTGTCTGCTGTGATTGTTTACTAAATATGTGTCTTCACAGGAGAGGCCAGAGGTATTTGTCCTGTCTGTGGTTATGTTAATTCAGGGCACAGCAACAGATCTAGCAATGTCCTGTCCTTACTTCAGTCTTGATGTTAATATTTATATCCCCCTGAATTTCTGACTAGTTTGGGTTGTCTATTGGGTTTTTCACTGAAATCCTCTGACGTAAATTTCTGAGATTCGAAATCATATTGAAACAATTCAGATTCAATGAAAACTGTCAGTTTTATAACCCCAACTGCTTTCTGTTAACTCGCCCCTCACTCTCCTCTCTCACCTTGTTTTTAATTTGGGGAATTCTACAGGCAGCTTGTGCACAGGAAGAGCCCAAAAAAGGGGCACTTTCAAAATTAAGTTCAGACTCTCTGAAGATGGATTTCTTTCTCTCTTTCTACTCGAATGAGTACAAACTGACAGCAGGAAGATTGATTGCACAGTAAGATTCCACAATCAGAAATGTGATCATGATAGAATATTCCCCACAGGGCTGAGGGGAGAGTGGGATTAGTTTGCGGATTCACCCAGGGCTATGGGGAGAGTGGGATTAGTTTGGGGAGTGACACAGGGCTGTGGGGAGAGTGTGATTAGTATTGCGGAATGACCCAGGGCTGTGGGGAGAGTGGGATTAGTTTGGGGATTGACACAGGGCTGTGGGGAGAGTGGGTTTAGTTTGGAGATTGACACAGGGCTGTGGGCAGAGTGGGATTAGTTTGGGGATTGACGCAGGGCTGTGGGAAGAGTGGGATTAGTTTGGGGATTGACACAGGGCTGTGGGGAGAGTGGGATTAGTATGGGTGATTGTCCCAGGAGAGTGGGGAGAGTGGTATTAGTTTGAGGATTGACACAGGGGTGTGTGGTGAGTGGTATTAGTATTGGGGATTGTCCCAGGACTGTGGGGAGAGTGGGATTAATTTGGGGATTGACACAGGGCTGTGCGGAGAGAGGGATTAGTATTGGGGGTTGACATGGGCTGTGGGGAGAGTGGTATTAGTTTGGTGAATGACCAGGGCTGTGGGAGAGTGGGATTAGTTTGGGGATTGACCCAGGGCTGTGGGGAGAGTGGGTTTAGTTTGGGGATTGACACAGGGCTGTGGGGAGAGTGGGTTTAGTTTGGGTATTGACACAGGGCTGTTGGGAGAGTTGGATTAGTTTGGGGATTGACAGAGGGCTGTGGGGAGAGTGGGATTAGCTTGGGGATTGACACAGGGCTGTGGGGAGAGTGGAATTAGTTTGGGGATTGACACAGGTCTGTGCGGAGAGTGGGATTAGTATTGGGGATTGGCACAGGGTTGTGGGGAGAGTGGGAATAGTATTGGGGATTGACACAGTGCTGAAGGGAGAGTGGGATTAGTTTGGCGAGTGACACAGGGCTGTGGAGAGAGCGGGATTAGTAATGGGGAATGACCCATGGCTATGGGAGTGTGGGATTAGCTTGGGGATTGACCGGGGCTCTGGTGATAGTGGGATTAGTTTGGGGATTGACACAGGGCTGTCGGGAGAGAGGGATTAGTTTAGGAATGACCCAGGGCTGTGGGAAGAGTGGGATTAGTTTGGGGATTGACCCAGGCTATGGGAGAGTGGGATTAGTTTGGGGATTGACCGGGGTTCTGGTGATAGTGGGATTAGTTTGGGGATTGACACAGGGCTGTGGGGAGAGAGGGATTAGTATTGGGGAATGACCCAGGGCTATGGGAGAGTGGGATTAGTTTGGGTTTGACCGGTGCTCTGGTGATAGTGGGATTAGTCTGGGGATTGACAATGGGCTGAGGGGAGAGTGGGATTAGTTTGCGGATTGACCCAGGGCTGTGGGTAGAGTGGAATTAGTTTAGGAATGACCCAGGGCTGTGGGGAGAGTGGGTTTAGTTTGGGGATTGACGCAGGGCTGTGGGGAGAGTGGGATTAGTTTGGGGATTGACACAGGGCTGTGGGGAGAGTGGGATTTGTTTTGGGGATTGACACAGGGCTGTGGTGAGAGTGGGATTAGTATGGGTGATTGTCCCAGGAGAGTGGGGAGAGTGGGATTAGTTTGGGGATTGACACAGGGCTGTGTAGAGAGTGGGATTAGTTTGGGGATTGACACAGGGCTTTGGGAAGAGTGGGATTAGTTTGGGGATTCCCACTGGGCTGTGGCGAGTGTGGGATTAGTTTGGGGAATGATTCAGGGCTCTGGTGAGAGTGGGATAGTTTGGGGATTGACACAGGGTTGTGGGGAGAGTGGGATTAGTTTGGGGATTGACACAGTGCTGCGGGGAGAGTGGGATTAGTTTGGGGATTGACCCAGGGCTGTGGGGAAAGTGGGATTAGTTTGGGGATTGATACAGGGCTGTGGGGAGAGTGGGATTAGTTTGGGGATTGATACAGGGCTGTCGGGAGAGTGGGATTAGTTTGGGGATTGATACAGGGCTGTGGAGAGAGTGGGATTAGTTTGGGGATTGATACAGGGCTGTGGAAAGAGCGGGATTAGTAATGGGGAATGACCCAGGGCTGTGGGAAGAGTGGGATTAGTTTGTGGATGGACCCAGGGCTATGGGAGAGTGGGATTAGTTTGGGGATTGACCGGGGCTCTGGTGATAGTGGGATTAGTTTGGGGATTGACACAGGGCTGTGGGGAGAGAGGGATTAGTATTGGGGAATGACCCAGGGCTATGGGAGAGTGGGATTAGTTTGGGGATTGACCGGGGCTCTGGTGATAGTGGGATTAGTCTGGGGATTGACACTGGGCTGTGGGGAGAGTGGGATTAGTTTGCGGATTGACCCAGGGCTGTAGGTAGAGTGGAATTAGTTTAGGAAAGTCCCAGGGCTGTGGGGAGAGTGGGTTTAGTTTGGGGATTGACGCAGGGCTGTGGGGAGAGTGGGATTAGTTTGGGGATTGACACAGGGCTGTGGGGAGAGTGGGATTTGTTTTGGGGTTTGACACAGGGCTGTGGGGAGAGTGGGATTAGTATGGGTGATTGTCCCAGGAGCGTGGGGAGAGTGGGATTAGTTTGGGGATTGACACAGGGCTGTGGAGAGAGTGGGATTAGTTTGGGGATTGACACAGGGCTTTGGGAAAAGTGGGATTAGTTTGGGGATTCACACTGGGCTGTGGGGAGTGTGGGATTAGTTTGGGGAATGACCCAGGGCTCTGGTGAGAGTGGGATTAGTTTGGGGTTTGACACAGGGTTGTGGGGAGAGTGGGATTAGTTTGGGTAATGACACAGGGCTGTGGGGAGAGTGGGATTAGTTTGGGGATTGACACAGTGCTGCGGGGAGAGTGGGTTTAGTTTGGGGATTGACCCAGGGTTGTGGGGAAAGTGGGATTAGTTTGGGGATTGATACAGGGCTGTGGTGAGAGTGGGATTAGTTTGGGGATTGATACAGGGCTGTGGGGAGAGTGGGATTAGTTTGGGTATTGATACAGGGCTGTTGAGAGAGTGGGATTAGTTTGGGGATTGATACAGGGCTGTGGAGAGAGTGGGATTAGTTTGGGGATTGACCGAGGCTGTGGGGAGAGTGGGATTAGTATTGGGGAATGACCCAGGGCTCTGGTGAGAGTGGGATTAGTTTGGGGATTGACACAGAGCTTTGGGAAGAGTGGGATTAGGTTGGGGATTGTCCCAGGGCTGTGGGGAGAGTGGGATTAGTTTGGGGATTGACCCAGGGCTGTGGGGAAAGTGGGATTAGTTTGGGGATTGACACAGGGCTGTGGGGAGAGTGGGATTAGTTTGGGGATTGATACAGGGCTGTGGGGAGAGTGGGTTTAGATTGGGGTTTGACACAGGGCTGTGGGGAGAGTGGGATTAGTTTGGGAAATGATCCAGGGCTGTGTGGAAAGTGGGATTAGTTTGGGGATTGGCTCAGGGCTGTGTGGAGTGTGGGATTAGTTTGGGGATTGACACAGGGCTTTTTTTCATAGAATTTACAATGCAGAAGGAGGCCATTCGGCCCATCGGGTCTGCACCGGCTCTTGGAAAGAGCACCCCACCCTATGTCAACACCTCCACCCTATCCCCATAACCCAGTAACCCCACTAAGGGCAATTTTGGAAACTAAGGACAATTTATCATGGCCAATCTACCTAACCTGCACATCTTTGGACTGTGGGAGGAAACCGGAGCACCCGGAGGAAACCCACGCACACACGGGGAGGATGAGCAGACTCCGCACAGACAGCGACCCAAGCCGGAATCGAAGCTGGGACCCTGGAGCTGTGAAGCAATTGTGCTATCCACAATGCTACCGTGCTACCTGCTGTGCGTAGAGTGGAATTAGTTCAGGAATGACCCAGGGCTGTGGGGAGAGTGGGTTTAGTTTGGGGATTGACGCAGGGCTGTGGGGAGAGTGGGATTAGTTTGGGGATTGACATAGTACTGCGGGGAGAGTGGGATTAGTTTGGGGATTGAGCCAGGGCTGTGGGGAAAGTGGGATTTGTTTGGGGATTGATACAGGGCTGTGGGGAGAGTGGGATTAGTTTGGGGATTGATACAGGGCTGTGGGGAGAGTGGGATTAGTTTGGGGATTGATACAGGGCTGTGGCGAGAGTGGGATTAGTTTGGGGATTGATACAGGGCTGTGGAGAGAGTGGGATTCGTTTGGGGATTGACCCAGGCTGTGGGGAGAGTGGGATTAGTATTGGGGAATGACCCAGGGCTCTGGTGAGAGTGGGATTAGTTTGGGGATTGACACAGAGCTTTGGGAAGAGTGGGATTAGGTTGGGGATTGTCCCAGGGCTGTGGGGAGAGTGGGATTAGTTTGGGGATTGACCCAGGGCTGTGGGGAGAGTGGGATTTGTTTTGGTGATTGACACAGGGCTGTGGGGAGAGTGCAATTAGTATGGGTGATTGTCCCAGGAGAGTGGGGAGAGTGGGATTAGTTTGGGGATTGACACAGGGCTGTGGAGAGAGTGGGATTAGTTTGGGGATTGACACAGGGCTTTGGGTAGAGTGGGATTAGTTTGGGGATTCACACTGGGCTGTGGGGAGTGTGGGATTAGTTTGGGGAATGACCCAGGGCTCTGGTGAGAGTGGAATTAGTTTGGGGATTGACACAGAGTTGTGGTGAGATTGGGATTAGTTTGGGGATTGACACAGTGCTGCGGGGAGAGTGGGATTAGTTTGGGGATTGACCCAGGCTATGGGAGAGTGGGATTAGTTTGGGGATTGACCGGGGTTCTGGTGATAGTGGGATTAGTTTGGGGATTGACACAGGGCTGTGGGGAGAGAGGGATTAGTATTGGGGAATGACCCAGGGCTATGGGAGAGTGGGATTAGTTTGGGTTTGACCGGTGCTCTGGTGATAGTGGGATTAGTCTGGGGATTGACAATGGGCTGAGGGGAGAGTGGGATTAGTTTGCGGATTGACCCAGGGCTGTGGGTAGAGTGGAATTAGTTTAGGAATGACCCAGGGCTGTGGGGAGAGTGGGTTTAGTTTGGGGATTGACGCAGGGCTGTGGGGAGAGTGGGATTAGTTTGGGGATTGACACAGGGCTGTGGGGAGAGTGGGATTTGTTTTGGGGATTGACACAGGGCTGTGGTGAGAGTGGGATTAGTATGGGTGATTGTCCCAGGAGAGTGGGGAGAGTGGGATTAGTTTGGGGATTGACACAGGGCTGTGTAGAGAGTGGGATTAGTTTGGGGATTGACACAGGGCTTTGGGAAGAGTGGGATTAGTTTGGGGATTCCCACTGGGCTGTGGCGAGTGTAGGATTAGTTTGGGGAATGATTCAGGGCTCTGGTGAGAGTGGGAAAGTTTGGGGATTGACACAGAGTTGTGGGGAGAGTGGGATTAGTTTGGGGATTGACACAGTGCTGCGGGGAGAGTGGGATTAGTTTGGGGATTGACCCAGGGCTGTGGGGAAAGTGGGATTAGTTTGGGGATTGATACAGGGCTGTGGGGAGAGTGGGATTAGTTTGGGGATTGATACAGGGCTGTCGGGAGAGTGGGATTAGTTTGGGGATTGATACAGGGCTGTGGAGAGAGTGGGATTAGTTTGGGGATTGATACAGGGCTGTGGAAAGAGCGGGATTAGTAATGGGGAATGACCCAGGGCTGTGGGAAGAGTGGGATTAGTTTGTGGATGGACCCAGGGCTATGGGAGAGTGGGATTAGTTTGGGGATTGACCGGGGCTCTGGTGATAGTGGGATTAGTTTGGGGATTGACACAGGGCTGTGGGGAGAGAGGGATTAGTATTGGGGAATGACCCAGGGCTATGGGAGAGTGGGATTAGTTTGGGGATTGACCGGGGCTCTGGTGATAGTGGGATTAGTCTGGGGATTGACACTGGGCTGTGGGGAGAGTGGGATTAGTTTGCGGATTGACCCAGGGCTGTAGGTAGAGTGGAATTAGTTTAGGAAAGTCCCAGGGCTGTGGGGAGAGTGGGTTTAGTTTGGGGATTGACGCAGGGCTGTGGGGAGAGTGGGATTAGTTTGGGGATTGACACAGGGCTGTGGGGAGAGTGGGATTTGTTTTGGGGTTTGACACAGGGCTGTGGGGAGAGTGGGATTAGTATGGGTGATTGTCCCAGGAGCGTGGGGAGAGTGGGATTAGTTTGGGGATTGACACAGGGCTGTGGAGAGAGTGGGATTAGTTTGGGGATTGACACAGGGCTTTGGGAAAAGTGGGATTAGTTTGGGGATTCACACTGGGCTGTGGGGAGTGTGGGATTAGTTTGGGGAATGACCCAGGGCTCTGTTGAGAGTGGGATTAGTTTGGGGTTTGACACAGGGTTGTGGGGAGAGTGGGATTAGTTTGGGTAATGACACAGGGCTGTGGGGAGAGTGGGATTAGTTTGGGGATTGACACAGTGCTGCGGGGAGAGTGGGTTTAGTTTGGGGATTGACCCAGGGTTGTGGGGAAAGTGGGATTAGTTTGGTGATTGATACAGGGCTGTGGTGAGAGTGGGATTAGTTTGGGGATTGATACAGGGCTGTGGGGAGAGTGGGATTAGTTTGGGGATTGATACAGGGCTGTTGAGAGAGTGGGATTAGTTTGGGGATTGATACAGGGCTGTGGAGAGAGTGGGATTAGTTTGGGGATTGACCGAGGCTGTGGGGAGAGTGGGATTAGTATTGGGGAATGACCCAGGGCTCTGGTGAGAGTGGGATTAGTTTGGGGATTGACACAGAGCTTTGGGAAGAGTGGGATTAGGTTGGGGATTGTCCCAGGGCTGTGGGGAGAGTGGGATTAGTTTGGGGATTGACCCAGGGCTGTGGGGAAAGTGGGATTAGTTTGGGGATTGACACAGGGCTGTGGGGAGAGTGGGATTAGTTTGGGGATTGATACAGGGCTGTGGGGAGAGTGGGTTTAGATTGGGGTTTGACACAGGGCTGTGGGGAGAGTGGGATTAGTTTGGGAAATGATCCAGGGCTGTGTGGAAAGTGGGATTAGTTTGGGGATTGGCTCAGGGCTGTGTGGAGTGTGGGATTAGTTTGGGGATTGACACAGGGCTTTTTTTCATAGAATTTACAATGCAGAAGGAGGCCATTCGGCCCATCGGGTCTGCACCGGCTCTTGGAAAGAGCACCCCACCCTAGGTCAACACCTCCACCCTATCCCCATAACCCAGTAACCCCACTAAGGGCAATTTTGGAAACTAAGGACAATTTATCATGGCCAATCTACCTAACCTGCACATCTTTGGACTGTGGGAGGAAACCGGAGCACCCGGAGGAAACCCACGCACACACGGGGAGGATGAGCAGACTCCGCACAGACAGTGACCCAATCCGGAATCGAACCTGGGACCCTGGAGCTGTGAAGCAATTGTGCTATCCACAATGCTACCGTGCTACCTGCTGTGCGTAGAGTGGAATTAGTTCAGGAATGACCCAGGGCTGTGGGGAGAGTGGGTTTAGTTTGGGGATTGACGCAGGGCTGTGGGGAGAGTGGGATTAGTTTGGGGATTGACATAGTACTGCGGGGAGAGTGGGATTAGTTTGGGGATTGAGCCAGGGCTGTGGGGAAAGTGGGATTTGTTTGGGGATTGATACAGGGCTGTGGGGAGAGTGGGATTAGTTTGGGGATTGATACAGGGCTGTGGGGAGAGTGGGATTAGTTTGGGGATTGATACAGGGCTGTGGAGAGAGTGGGATTAGTTTGGGGATTGATACAGGGCTGTGGAGAGAGTGGGATTCGTTTGGGGATTGACCCAGGCTGTGGGGAGAGTGGGATTAGTATTGGGGAATGACCCAGGGCTCTGGTGAGAGTGGGATTAGTTTGGGGATTGACACAGAGCTTTGGGAAGAGTGGGATTAGGTTGGGGATTGTCCCAGGGCTGTGGGGAGAGTGGGATTAGTTTGGGGATTGACCCAGGGCTGTGGGGAGAGTGGGATTTGTTTTGGTGATTGACACAGGGCTGTGGGGAGAGTGCAATTAGTATGGGTGATTGTCCCAGGAGAGTGGGGAGAGTGGGATTAGTTTGGGGATTGACACAGGGCTGTGGAGAGAGTGGGATTAGTTTGGGGATTGACACAGGGCTTTGGGTAGAGTGGGATTAGTTTGGGGATTCACACTGGGCTGTGGGGAGTGTGGGATTAGTTTGGGGAATGACCCAGGGCTCTGGTGAGAGTGGAATTAGTTTGGGGATTGACACAGAGTTGTGGTGAGATTGGGATTAGTTTGGGGATTGACACAGTGCTGCGGGGAGAGAGGGATTAGTTTGGGGATTGACCAAGGGCTGTGGGGAAAGTGGGATTAGTTTGGGGATTGATACAGGGCTGTGGGGAGAGTGGGATTAGTTTGGGGATTGATACAGGGCTGTGGGGAGAGTGGGATTAGTTTGGGGATTGATACAGGGCTGTGGAGAGAGTGGGATTAGTTTGGGGATTGATACAGGGCTGTGGAGAGAATGGGATTAGTTTGGGGATTGACCCAGGCTGTGGGGAGAGTGGGGTTAGTTTGGGGATTGACACAGGGCTTTGGGAAGAGTGGGATTAGGTTGGGGATTGTCCCAGGGCTGTGGGGAGAGTGGGATTAGTTTGGGGATTGACCCAGGGCTGTGGGGAAAGTGGGATTAGTTTGGGGATTGACACAAGTCTGTGGGGAGAGTGGGATTAGTTTGGGGATTGATACAGGGCTGTGGAGAGAGTGGGATTTGATTGGGGTTTGACACAGGGCTGTGGGGAGAGTGGGATTAGTTTGGGAAATTATCTAGGGCTGTGGGGAAAGTGGGATTAGTTTGCGGATTGACACAGGGCTGTGTTGAGTATTGGATTAGTTTGGGGATTGACACAGGGCTGTGGGGAGAGTGGGGTTAGTTTGGGGATTGACACAGGGCTGTGGGGAGAGTGGGGTTAGTTTGGGGATTGATACAGGGCTGTGGAGAGAGTGGGATTCGTTTGGGGATTGACCCAGGCTGTGGGGAGAGTGGGATTAGTATTGGGGAATGACCCAGGGCTCTGGTGAGAGTGGGATTAGTTTGGGGATTGACACAGAGCTTTGGGAAGAGTGGGATTAGGTTGGGGATTGTCCCAGGGCTGTGGGGAGAGTGGGATTAGTTTGGGGATTGACCCAGGGCTGTGGGGAGAGTGGGATTTGTTTTGGTGATTGACACAGGGCTGTGGGGAGAGTGCAATTAGTATGGGTGATTGTCCCAGGAGAGTGGGGAGAGTGGGATTAGTTTGGGGATTGACACAGAGCTGTGGAGAGAGTGGGATTAGTTTGGGGATTGACACAGGGCTTTGGGTAGAGTGGGATAAGTTTGGGAATTCACACTGGTCTGTGGGGAGTGTGGGATTAGTTTGGGGAATGACCCAGGGCTCTGGTGAGAGTGGGATTAGTTTGGGGATTGACACAGGGTTGTGGTGAGATTGGGATTAGTTTGGGGGTTGACACAGTGCTGCGGGGAGAGTGGGATTAGTTTGGGGATTGACCCAGGGCTGTGGGGAAAGTGGGATTAGTTTGGGGATTGATACAGGGTTGTGGGGAGAGTGGGATTAGTTTGGGGATTGATACAGGGCTGTGGGGAGAGTGGGATTAGTTTGGGGATTGATACAGGGCTGTGGAGAGAGTGGGATTAGTTTGGGGATTGATACAGGGCTGTGGAGAGAGTGGGATTAGTTTGGGAATTGACCCAGGCTGTGGGGAGTGTGGGGTTAGTTTGGGGATTGACACAGGGCTTTGGGAAGAGTGGGATTAGGTTGGGGATTGTCCCAGGGCTGTGGGGAGAGTGGGATTAGTTTGGGGATTGACCCAGGGCTGTGGGGAAAGTGGGATTAGTTTGGGGATTGACACAGGGCTGTGGGGAGAGTGGGATTAGTTTGGGGATTGATACAGGGCTGTGGGGAGAGTGGGATTTGATTGGGGTTTGACACAGGGCTGTGGGGAGAGTGGGATTACTTTGGGAAATTATCCAGGGCTGTGGGGAAAGTGGGATTAGTTTGTGGATTGACACAGGGCTGTGTTGAGTATTGGATTAGTTTGGGGATTGACACAGGGCTGTGGGGAGAGTGGGGTTAGTTTGGGGATTGACCCAGGGCTGTGGGGAAAGTGGGATTAGTTTGGGGATTGACACAAGTCTGTGGGGAGAGTGGGATTAGTTTGGGGATTGATACAGGGCTGTGGAGAGAGTGGGATTTGATTGGGGTTTGACACAGGGCTGTGGGGAGAGTGGGATTAGTTTGGGAAATTATCTAGGGCTGTGGGGAAAGTGGGATTAGTTTGCGGATTGACACAGGGCTGTGTTGAGTATTGGATTAGTTTGGGGATTGACACAGGGCTGTGGGGAGAGTGGGGTTAGTTTGGGGATTGACACAGGGCTGTGGGGAGAGTGGGGTTAGTTTGGGGATTGATACAGGGCTGTGGAGAGAGTGGGATTCGTTTGGGGATTGACCCAGGCTGTGGGGAGAGTGGGATTAGTATTGGGGAATGACCCAGGGCTCTGGTGAGAGTGGGATTAGTTTGGGGATTGACACAGAGCTTTGGGAAGAGTGGGATTAGGTTGGGGATTGTCCCAGGGCTGTGGGGAGAGTGGGATTAGTTTGGGGATTGACCCAGGGCTGTGGGGAGAGTGGGATTTGTTTTGGTGATTGACACAGGGCTGTGGGGAGAGTGCAATTAGTATGGGTGATTGTCCCAGGAGAGTGGGGAGAGTGGGATTAGTTTGGGGATTGACACAGAGCTGTGGAGAGAGTGGGATTAGTTTGGGGATTGACACAGGGCTTTGGGTAGAGTGGGATAAGTTTGGGAATTCACACTGGTCTGTGGGGAGTGTGGGATTAGTTTGGGGAATGACCCAGGGCTCTGGTGAGAGTGGGATTAGTTTGGGGATTGACACAGGGTTGTGGTGAGATTGGGATTAGTTTGGGGGTTGACACAGTGCTGCGGGGAGAGTGGGATTAGTTTGGGGATTGACCCAGGGCTGTGGGGAAAGTGGGATTAGTTTGGGGATTGATACAGGGTTGTGGGGAGAGTGGGATTAGTTTGGGGATTGATACAGGGCTGTGGGGAGAGTGGGATTAGTTTGGGGATTGATACAGGGCTGTGGAGAGAGTGGGATTAGTTTGGGGATTGATACAGGGCTGTGGAGAGAGTGGGATTAGTTTGGGAATTGACCCAGGCTGTGGGGAGTGTGGGGTTAGTTTGGGGATTGACACAGGGCTTTGGGAAGAGTGGGATTAGGTTGGGGATTGTCCCAGGGCTGTGGGGAGAGTGGGATTAGTTTGGGGATTGACCCAGGGCTGTGGGGAAAGTGGGATTAGTTTGGGGATTGACACAGGGCTGTGGGGAGAGTGGGATTAGTTTGGGGATTGATACAGGGCTGTGGGGAGAGTGGGATTTGATTGGGGTTTGACACAGGGCTGTGGGGAGAGTGGGATTACTTTGGGAAATTATCCAGGGCTGTGGGGAAAGTGGGATTAGTTTGTGGATTGACACAGGGCTGTGTTGAGTATTGGATTAGTTTGGGGATTGACACAGGGCTGTGGGGAGAGTGGGGTTAGTTTGGGGATTGACACAGGGCTGTGGGGAGAGTGGGGTTAGTTTGGGGATTGATACAGGTCTGTGGGGAGAGTGGGATTAGTTTGGGGATTGACCCAGTGCTGTTGGGAGAGTGGGATTAGTTTGGGGATTGATACAGGGCTTTGGGGAGAGTAGGATTAGTTTCGGGATTTACACTGGGCTGTGGAGAGAGTGGGATTAGTTTGGGCATTGATACAGGGCTGTGGTGAGAGTGGGATTAGTTTGGGGATTGGCACAGGGCTGTGGGGAGAGTGGGATAAGTATTGCCGATTGACACAGGGCGGAGGGGAGAGTGGGATTAGTTTGGGGATTGACGCAGGGCTGTGGGGAGAGTGGGATTAGTTTGGGGATTGACACAGGGCTGTGGGGAGAATGGGTTTAGTTTGAGGATTGAAATAGGGCTGTGGGGAGAGTGGGATTAGTTTGGGGATTGACACAGTGCTGTGGTGAGAGTGGGATTAGCTTGGGGATTGACACAGGACTGTGGGGAGAGTGGGATTAGTTTGGGGTTTGATACAGGGCTCTGGTGATAGTGGGATTAGTTTGGGGATTGACACAGGGCTGTGGGGAGAGAGGGATTAGTATTGTGGAATGACCCAGGGCTATGGGAGTGTGGGATTAGTTTGGGGATTGACCGGGGCTCTGGTGATAGTGGGATTAGTTTGGGGATTGACACAGGGCTGTCGGGAGAGAGGGATTAGTTTAGGAATGACCCAGGGCTGTGGGAAGAGTGGGATTAGTTTGGGGATTGACCCAGGGCTATGGGAGAGTGGGATTAGTTTGGGGATTGACCGGGGCTCTGGTGATAGTGGGATTAGTTTGGGGATTGACACAGGGCTGTGGCGAGAGAGGAATTAATATTGGGCAATGACCCAGGGCTAAGGGAGAGTGGGATTAGTTTGGGGATTGACACAGGGCTGTGGAGAGAGCGGGATTAGTAATGGGGAATGACCCAGGGCTATGGGAGTGTGGGATTAGTTTGGGGATTGACCGGGGCTCTGGTGATAGTGGGATTAGTTTGGGGATTGACACAGGGCTGTCGGGAGAGAGGGATTAGTTTAGGAATGACCCAGGGCTGTGGGAAGAGTGGGACTAGTTTGGGGATTGACCGGGGCTGTGGTGATAGTGGGATTAGTTTGGGGATTGACACAGGGCTGTGGGGAGAGAGGGATTAGTATTGGGGAATGACCCAGGGCTATGGGAGAGTGGGATTAGTTTGGGGATTGACCGGGGCTCTGGTGATAGTGGGATTAGTCTGGGGGTTGACACTGGGCTGTGGGGAGAGTGGGATTAGTTTGCGGATTGACCCAGGGCTGTAGGTAGAGTGGAATTAGTTTAGAAATGACCCAGGGCTGTGGGGAGAGTGGGTTTAGTTTGGGGATTGAAGCAGGGCTGTGCGGAGAGTGGGATTAGTTTGGGGATTGACACAGGGCTGTGGGGAGAGTGGGATTTGTTTTGGGGATTGACACAGGGCTGTGGGGAGAGTGGGATTAGTATGGGTGATTGTCCCAGGAGAGTGGGGAGAGTGGGATTAGTTTGGGGATTGACACAGGGCTGTGGAGAGAGTGGGATTAGTTTGGGGATTGACACAGGGCTTTGGGAAGAGTGGGATTAGTTTGGGGATTCACACTGGGCTGTGGGGAATGTGGGATTAGTTTGGGGAATGACCCAGGGCTCTGGTGAGATTGGGATCAGTTTGGGGTTTGACAACGGGTTGTGGGGAGAGTGGGATTAGTTTGGGGATTGACACAGTGCTGCGGGGAGAGTGGGATTAGTTTGGGGATTGACCCAGGGCTGTGGGGAAAGTGGGATTAGTTTGGAGATTGATACAGGGCTTTGGGGAGAGTGGGATTAGTTTGGGGATTGATACAGGGCTGTGGGGAGAGTGGGATTAGTTTGGGGATTGATACAGGGCTGTGGAGAGAGTGGGATTAGTTTGGGTATTGATACAGGGCTGTGGAGAGAGTGGGATTAGTTTGGGGATTGACCCAGGCTGTGGGGAGAGTGGGATTAGTATTGGGGAATGACCAAGGGCTCTGGTGAGAGTGGGATTAGTTTGGGGATTGACACAGAGCTTTGGGAAGAGTGGGATTAGGTTGGGGATTGTCCCAGGGCTGTGGGGAGAGAGGGATTAGTTTGGGGATTGACCCAGGGCTGTGGGGAAAGTGGGATTAGTTTGGTGATTGACACAGGGCTGTGGGGAGGGTGGGATTAGTTTGGGGATTGATACTGGGCTGTGGGGAGAGTGGGATTAAATTGGGGTTTGACACAGGGCTGTGGGGAGCGTGGGATTAGTTTGGGAAATGATCCAGGGCTGTGGGGAAAGTGGGATTAGTTTGGGGATTGACTCAGGGCTGTGTGGAGTGTGGGATTAGTTTGGGGATTGACACAGGGCTGTGCGTAGAGTGGAATTAGTTCAGGAATGACCCAGCGCTGTGGGGAGAGTGGGTTTAGTTTGGGGATTGACGTAGGGCTGTGGGGAGAGTGGGATTAGTTTGGGGATTGACACAGGGCTGTGGGGAGAGTGGGATTTGTTTTGGGGATTGACACAGGGCTGTGGGGAGAGTGGGATTAGTATGGGTGATTGTCCCAGGAGAGTGGGGAGAGTGGGATTAGTTTGGGGATTGACACAGGGCTGTGGAGAGATTGGTATTAGTTTGGGGATTGACACAGGGCTTTGGGAAGAGTGGGATTAGTTTGGGGATTCACACTGGGCTGTGGGGAGTGTGGGATTAGTTTGGGGAATGACCCAGGGCTCTGGTGACAGTGGGATTGGTTTGGGGATTGACACAGGGCTGTGGAGAGAGTGGGATTAGTTTGGGGATTGATACAGGGCTGTGGAGAGAGTGGGATTCGTTTGGGCATTGACCCAGGCTGTGGGGAGAGTGGGATTAGTTTGGGGATTGACCCAGGGCTGTGGGGAAAGTGGGATTAGTTTGGGGATTGACACAGGGCTGTGGGGAGAGTGGGATTAGTTTGGGGATTGATACAGGGCTGTGGGGAGAGTGGGATTAGATTGGGGATTGACACAGGGCTGTGGGGAGCGTGGGATTAGTTTGGGAAATGATCCAGGGCTGTGGGGAAAGTGGGATTAGTTTGGGGATTGACTCAGGGCTGTGTGGAGTGTGGGATTAGTTTGGGGATTGACACAGGGCTGTGCGTAGAGTGGAATTAGTTCAGGAATGACCCAGGGCTGTGGGGAGAGTGGGTTTAGTTTGGGGATTGACGCAGGGCTGTGGGGAGAGTGGGATTAGTTTGGGGATTGACACAGGGCTGTGGGGAGAGTGGGATTTGTTTTGGGGATTGACACAGGGCTGTGGGGAGAGTGGGATTAGTATGGGTGATTGTCCCAGGAGAGTGGGGAGAGTGGGATTAGTTTGGGGATTGACACAGGGCTGTGGAGAGATTGGTATTAGTTTGGGGATTGACACAGGGCTTTGGGAAGAGTGGGATTAGTTTGGGGATTCACACTGGGCTGTGGGGAGTGTGGGATTAGTTTGGGGAATGACCCAGGGCTCTGGTGAGAGTGGGATTAGTTTGGGGATTGACACAGTGTTGTGGGGAGAGTGGGATTAGTTTGGGGATTGACACAGTACTGCGGGGAGAGTGGGATTAGTTTGGGGATTGACCCAGGGCTGTGGGGAAAGTGGGATTTGTTTGGGGATTGATACAGGGCTGTGGGGAGAGTGGGATTAGTTTGGGGATTGATACAGGGCTGTGGGGAGAGTGGGATTAGTTTGGGGATTGATACAGGGCTGTGGAGAGAGTGTGATTAGTTTGGGGATTGATACAGGGCTGTGGAGAGAGTGGGATTCGTTTGGGGATTGACCCAGGCTGTGGGGAGAGTGGGATTAGTATTGGGGAATGACCAAGGGCTCTGGTGAGAGTGGGATTAGTTTGGGGATTGACACAGAGCTTTGGGAAGAGTGGGATTAGGTTGGGGATTGTCCCAGGGCTGTGGGGAGAGTGGGATTAGTTTGGGGATTGACCCAGGGCTGTGGGGAGAGTGGGATTTGTTTTGGTGATTGACACAGGGCTGTGGGGAGAGTGCAATTAGTATGGGTGATTGCCCCAGGAGAGTGGGGAGAGTGGGATTAGTTTGGGGATTGACACAGGGCTGTGGAGAGAGTGGGTTAATTTGGGGATTGACACAGGGCTTTGGGTAGAGTGGGATTAGTTTGGGGATTCACACTGGGCTGTGGGGAGTGTGGGATTAGTTTGGGGAATGACCCAGGGCTCTGGTGAGAGTGGGATTAGTTTGGGGATTGACACAGGGTTGTGGTGAGAGTGGGATTAGTTTGGGGATTGACACAGTGCTGCGGGGAGAGTGGGATTAGTTTGGGGATTGACCCAGGGCTGTGGGGAAAGTGGGATTAGTTTGGGGATTGATACAGGGCTGTGGGGAGAGTGGGATTAGTTTGGGGATTGATACAGGGCTGTGTAGAGAGTGGGATTAGTTTGGGGATTGATACAGGGCTGTGGAGAGAGTGGGATTAGTTTGGGGATTGATACAGGGCTGTGGAGAGAGTGGGATTAGTTTGGGGATTGACCCAGGCTGTGGGGAGAGTGGGGTTAGTTTGGGGATTGACACAGTGCTGTGGTGAGAGTGGGATTAGTTTGGGGATTGACACAGGACTGTGGGGAGAGTGGGATTAGTTTGGGGTTTGATACAGGGCTCTGGTGATAGTGGGATTAGTTTGGGGATTGACACAGGGCTGTGGGGAGAGAGGGATTAGTATTGGGGAATGACCCAGGGCTATGGGAGTGTGGAATTATTTTGGGGATTGACGGGGGCTCTGGTGATAGTGGGATTAGTTTGGGGATTGACTCAGGGCTGTCGGGAGAGAGGGATTAGTTTAGGAATAACCCAGGGCTGTGGGAAGAGTGGGATTAGTTTGGGGATTGACCCAGGGCTATGGGAGAGTGGGATTAGTTTGGGGATTGACCGGGGCTCTGGTGATAGTGGGATTAGTTTGGGGATTGACACAGGGCTGTGGGGCGAGAGGGATTAGTATTGGGGAATGACCCAGGGCTATGGGAGAGTGGAATTAGTTTGGGGATTGACACTGGGCTGTGGGGAGAGTGGGATTAGTTTGCGGATTGACCCAGGGCTGTGGGTAGAGTGGAATTAGTTTAGGAATGACCCAGGGCTGTGGGGAGAGTGGGTTTAGTTTGGGAATTGACGCAGGGCTGTGGGGAGAGTGGGATTAGTTTGGGGATTGACACAGGGCTGTGGGGAGAGTGGGATTTGTTTTGGGGATTGACACAGGGCTGTGGGGAGAGTGGGATTAGTATGGGTGATTGTCCCAGGAGAGTGGGGAGAGTGGGATTAGTTTGGGGATTGACACAGGGCTGTGGAGAGAGTGGGATTAGTTTGGGGATTGACACAGGGCTTTGGGAAGAGTGGGATTAGTTTGTGGATTGACACAGGGTTGTTTTGAGAGTGGGATGAGTTTGGGGATTGACACAGAGCTGTGGGGAGAGTGGGATTAGTATTGGGGGTTGACACAGGGCTGCGGGGAGAGTGGGATTAGTTTGGGGATTGATACAGGGCTGTGGGGAGTGTGGGATTAGTTTGGGGATTGACACAGGGCTGTGGGGAGAGTGGGATTAGTTTGGGGATTGACACAGGGCTGTGGGGAGAGTGGGACTAGTTTGGGGATTGACACAGGGCTGTGGGGAGAGTGGGATTAGTTTGGGGATTGACACAGGTCTGTGGGGAGACTGGGATTAGTTTGGGGATTGACACAGGGCTGTGGGGAGAGTGGGATTAGTTTGGGGATTGACACAGGGCTGTGGGGAGAGTGGGATTAGTTTGGCGATTGACACAGGGCTGTGAGAGGAGTGGGATTAGTTTCCGGATTGACACAGGGCTGTGGGGAGAGTGGGATTAGTTTGGGGATTGACACAGGGCTGTGGGGAGAGTGGTATTTGTTTGGGGATTGACACTGGGCTGTGGGAAGAGTGGGATTAGTTTGGTGATTGACACAGGGCTGTGGGGAGAGTGGGATTAGTTTGGGGATTGACACAGGGCTGTGGGGAGAGTGGGATTAGTTTGGGGATTGACACAGGGCTGTGGGGAGAGTGGGATTAGTTTGGGGATTGACACAGGTCTGTGGGGAGACTGGGATTAGTTTGGGGATTGACACAGGGCTGTGGGGAGAGTGGGATTAGTTTGGGGATTGACACAGGGCTGTGGGGAGAGTGGGATTAGTTTGGCGATTGACACAGGGCTGTGAGAGGAGTGGGATTAGTTTCCGGATTGACACAGGGCTGTGGGGAGAGTGGGATTAGTTTGGGGATTGACACAGGGCTGTGGGGAGAGTGGTATTTGTTTGGGGATTGACACTGGGCTGTGGGAAGAGTGGGATTAGTTTGGGGATTGACACAGGGCTGTGGGGGGAGTGGGATTAGTTTGGGGATTGACACAGGGCAGTGTTGAGTGTGGGATTAGTTTGGGGATTGACACAGGGCTGTGGGGATAGTGGGGTTAGTTTGGGGATTGATACAGGTCTGTGGGGAGAGTGGTATTAGTTTGGGGATTGACCCAGGGCTGTTGGGAGAGTGGGATTAGTTTGGGGATTGACACAGGGCTGTGGGGAGAGTGGGGTTAGTTTGGGGATTGATACAGGTCTGTGGGGAGAGTGGGATTAGTTTGGGGATAGACCCAGGGCTGTGGGGAGAGTGGGATTAGTTTGGGGATTGACCGGGGCTGTGGGGAGAGTGGGATTAGTTTGTGTATTGACACAGGGCTGTGGGGAGAGTGGAATTAGTTTGGGGTTTGACCCCGGGCTGTGGGGAGAGTGGGATTAGATTGCGGACTGACCCAGGGCTATGGGGAGAGTGGGATTAGTTTGGGGATTGTCCCAGGTCTGTGGGGAGAGTGGGATTAGTTTGGGGATTGACACAGGGCTGTGGGGAGAGTGGGATTAGTTTGGGGATTGACACAGGGCTGTGGGGAGAGTTGGATTAGTTTGGGGATTGACACAGGGCTGTGGGGAGA
Organism: Scyliorhinus torazame; assembly: GCF_047496885.1. NCBI lineage: Eukaryota > Metazoa > Chordata > Chondrichthyes > Carcharhiniformes > Scyliorhinidae > Scyliorhinus > Scyliorhinus torazame. Next base: position 102,722,674 of record NC_092726.1, on the reverse strand, counting down.
GTGGGATTAGTTTGGGGATTGATACAGTGCTTTGGGGAGAGTAGGATTAGTTTAGGGATTGACACTGGGCTGTGGAGAGAGTGGGATTAGTTTGGGCATTGATACAGGGCTGTGGTGAGAATGGGATTAGTTTGGGGATTGGCACAGGGCTGTGGGGAGAGTGGGATAAGTATTGCCGATTGACCCAGGGCGGAGGGGAGAGGGGGATTAGTTTGGGTTTTGACGCAGGGCTGTGGGGAGAGTGGGATTAGTTTGGGGATTGACACAGGGCTGTGGGGAGAATGGGTTTATTTTGAGGATTGAAACAGGGCTGTGGGGAGAGTGGGATTAGTTTGGGGATTGACACAGTGCTGTGGTGAGAGTGGGATTAGTTTGGGGATTGACACAGGACTGTGGGGAGAGTGGGATTAGTTTGGGGTTTGATACAGGGCTCTGGTGATAGTGGGATTAGTATGGGGATTGACACAGGGCTGTGGGGAGAGAGGGATTAGTATTGGGGAATGACCCAGGGCTATGGGAGTGTGGGATTAGTTTGGGGATTGACCAGGGCTCTGGTGATAGTGGGATTAGTTTGGGGATTGACACAGGGCTGTCGGGAGAGAGGGATTAGTTTAGGAATGACCCAGGGCTGTGGGAAGAGTGGGATTTGTTTGGGGATTGACCCAGGGCTATGGGAGAGTGGGATTAGTTTGGGGATTGACCGGGGCTCTGGTGATAGTGGGATTAGTTTGGGGATTGACACAGGGCTGTGGGGAGAGAGGGATTAGTATTGGGGAATGACCCAGGGCTATGGGAGAGTGGGATTAGTTTGGGGATTGACCGGAGCTCTGGTAATAGTGGGATTAGTCTGGGGATTGACACTGGGCTGTGGGGAGAGTGGGATTAGTTTGCGGATTGAACCAGGGCTGTGGGTAGAGTGGAATTAGATTAGGAATGTCCCGGGGCTGTGGGGAGAGTGGGTTTAGTTTGGGGATTGACGCAGGGCTGTGGGGAGAGTGGGATTAGTTTGGGGATTGACACAGGGCTGTGGGGAGAGTGGGATTTGTTTTGGGGATTGACACAGGGCTGTGGGGAGAGTGGGATTAGTATGGGTGATTGTCCCAGGAGAGTGGGGAGAGTGGGATTAGTTTGGGGATTGACACAGGGATTTGGAGAGAGTGGGATTAGTTTGGGGATTGACACAGGGCTTTGGGAAGAGTGGGATTAGTTTGGGGATTCACACTGGGCTGTGGGGAGTGTGGGATTAGTTTGGGGAATGACCCAGGGCTCTGGTGAGAATGGGATTAGTTTGGGGATTGACACAGGGTTGTGGGGAGAGTGGGATTAGTTTGGGGATTGACACAGAGCTGTGGGGAGAGTGGGATTAGCATTGGGGGTTGACACAGGGCTGTGGGGGGAGTGGGAAGTGTTTGGGGATTGATACAGGGCTGTGGGGAGTGTGTGATTAGTTTGGGGATTGACACAGGGCTGTGGGGAGAGTGGAATTAGTTTGGGGATTGACACGGGGCTATGGTGAGAGCGGGATTAGTTTGGGGATTGATACAGGGCTGTGGGGAGAGTGGGATTAGTTTGGAGATTGATACAGGGCTGTGGGGAGAGTGGGATTAGTTTGGGGATTGACACGGGGATATGGTGAGACTGGGATTAGTTTGGGGATTCATACAGTGCTATGGGGAGAGTGCCGGGCAGTGGGATTAGTTTGCGGATTGACACACTGTTATGGGGAGAGAGTGGGGTATTGGGATTAGATGGGGATTGACACCGGACAATGGGCGAGAACCGGGCAATAAAGTTTGGGATTGAAAAGGGGCAACGTGGCACAGTGGTTAACACCGCAGTCGACGGCGCTGAACACCCGTGTTCGAATCCCGGCCCTTGGTTACTGTCCCTGTGGAGTTTACACATTCTTCCTGTGTCTGCCTGGGTTTCACCCCGATAACCCAAAGATATGCAGGCCAGGTGGATTGCCCATGCTAAATTGTCCCTTAATTGGAAAAATGATGATAATTCCGCACTCTAAATTTAAACAGCAAAATTGTGTGAATTGACAGTCGCACTTGGGGAGAGAACGGACAGCAGGATTAGATTCGGGTTCGATCGACGGCTATGTAGGAAGTGGACAGTGGTATTAGTTTGGGGATTGATACAGGGCTATGGGGAGAGAGTGGGTCAGTGAGATTAGTGTGGGGATTGATACAGGGCTATGGGGAGAGAGTGGGACAGTGGGATTCGTTTGGGGATTGATGCAGGACTATGGGGAGAGTGGGATTAGTTTGGGGATTGACACAGGGCTGTGGGGAGAGTGGGATTAGTTTGGGGATTGATACAGGGCTGTGGGGAGACTGGGATTAGTTTGGGGATTGACACAGGGCTGTGGGGAGAGTGGGATTAGTTTGGGGATTGACACAGGGCTGTGGGGGGAGTGGGATTAGTTTCCGGATTGACACAGGGCTGTGGGGAGAGAGGGATTAGTTTGGGGATTGACACAGGGCTGTGGGGAGAGTGGGATTAGTTTGGGATTGACACAGGGCTGTGGGAAGAGTGGGATTAGTTTGGGGATTGACACTGGGCTGCGGGGAGAGTGGATTAGTTTGGGGATTGACACAGGGCTGTGGGGAGAGTGGGATTAGTTTGGGGATTTACGAAGGGCTGTGGGGGGAGTGGGATTAGTTTGGGGATTGACACAGGGCTGTGGGGAGAGTGGGATTAGTTTGGGATTGACACAGGGCTGTGGGAAGAGTGGGATTAGTTTGGGGATTGACACAGGGCTGCGGGGAGAGTGGGATTAGTTTGGGGATTGATGCAGGACTATGGGGAGAGTGGGATTAGTTTGGGGATTGACCCATGGCTGTGGGGAGAGTGGGATTAGTTTGGTGATTGACACAGGGCTGTGGGGAGAGTGGGATTAGTTTGGGGATTGACACAGGGCTGTGGGGAGAGTGGGATTAGTTTGGGGATTGACACAGGGCTGTGGGGAGAGTGGGATTAGTTTGGGGATTGACACAGGGCTGTGGGGAGAGTGGGATTAGTTTGGTGATTGACACAGGTCTGTCGGGAGAGAGGGATTAGTTTAGGAATGACCCAGGGCTGTGGGAAGAGTGGGATTTGTTTGGGGATTGACCCAGGGCTATGGGAGAGTGGGATTAGTTTGGGGATTGACCGGGGCTCTGGTGATAGTGGGATTAGTTTGGGGATTGACACAGGGCTGTGGGGAGAGAGGGATTAGTATTGGGGAATGACCCAGGGCTATGGGAGAGTGGGATTAGTTTGGGGATTGACCGGGGCTCTGGTAATAGTGGGATTAGTCTGGGGATTGACACTGGGCTGTGGGGAGAGTGGGATTAGTTTGCGGATTGAACCAGGGCTGTGGGTAGAGTGGAATTAGTTTAGGAATGTCCCGGGGCTGTGGGGAGAGTGGGTTTAGTTTGGGGATTGACGCAGGGCTGTGGGGAGAGTGGGATTAGTTTGGGGATTGACACAGGGCTGTGGGGAGAGTGGGATTTGTTTTGGGGATTGACACAGGGCTGTGGGGAGAGTGGGATTAGTATGGGTGATTGTCCCAGGAGAGTGGGGAGAGTGGGATTAGTTTGGGGATTCACACTGGGCTGTGGGGAGTGTGGGATTAGTTTGGGGAATGACCCAGGGCTCTGGTGAGAGTGGGATTAGTTTGGGGATTGACACAGGGTTGTGGGGAGAGTGGGATTAGTTTGGGGATTGACACAGAGCTGTGGGGAGAGTGGGATTAGCATTGGGGGTTGACACAGGGCTGTGGGGGGAGTGGGAAGTGTTTGGGGATTGATACAGGGCTGTGGGGAGTGTGTGATTAGTTTGGGGATTGACACAGGGCTGTGGGGAGAGTGGAATTAGTTTGGGGATTGACACGGGGCTATGGTGAGAGCGGGATTAGTTTGGGGATTGATACAGGGCTGTGGGGAGAGTGGGATTAGTTTGGAGATTGATACAGGGCTGTGGGGAGAGTGGGATTAGTTTGGGGATTGACACGGGGATATGGTGAGACTGGGATTAGTTTGGGGATTCATACAGTGCTATGGGGAGAGTGCCGGGCAGTGGGATTAGTTTGCGGATTGACACACTGTTATGGGGAGAGAGTGGGGTATTGGGATTAGATGGGGATTGACACCGGACAATGGGCGAGAACCGGGCAATAAAGTTTGGGATTGAAACGGGGCTACGTGGCACAGTGGTTAACACCGCAGTCGACGGCGCTGAACACCCGTGTTCGAATCCCGGCCCTTGGTTACTGTCCCTGTGGAGTTTACACATTCTTCCTGTGTCTGCCTGGGTTTCACCCCGACAACCCAAAGATATGCAGGCCAGGTGGATTGCCCATGCTAAATTGTCCCTTAATTGGAAAAATGATGATAATTCCGCACTCTAAATTTAAATAGCAAAATTGTGTGAATTGACAGTCGCACTTGGGGAGAGAACGGACAGCAGGATTAGATTCGGGTTCGATCGACGGCTATGTAGGAAGTGGACAGTGGTATTAGTTTGGGGATTGATACAGGGCTATGGGGAGAGAGTGGGTCAGTGAGATTAGTGTGGGGATTGATACAGGGCTATGGGGAGAGAGTGGGACAGTGGGATTCGTTTGGGGATTGATGCAGGACTATGGGGAGAGTGGGATTAGTTTGGGGATTGACACAGGGCTGTGGGGAGAGTGGGATTAGTTTGGGGATTGACACAGGGCTGTGGGGAGACTGGGATTAGTTTGGGGATTGACACAGGGCTGTGGGGAGAGTGGGATTAGTTTGGGGATTGACACAGGGCTGTGGGGGGAGTGGGATTAGTTTCCGGATTGACACAGGGCTGTGGGGAGAGAGGGATTAGTTTGGGGATTGACACAGGGCTGTGGGGAGAGTGGGATTAGTTTGGGATTGACACAGGGCTGTGGGAAGAGTGGGATTAGTTTGGGGATTGACACTGGGCTGCGGGGAGAGTGGATTAGTTTGGGGATTGACACAGGGCTGTGGGGAGAGTGGGATTAGTTTGGGGATTTACGAAGGGCTGTGGGAGGAGTGGGATTAGTTTGGGGATTGACACAGGGCTGTGGGGAGAGTGGGATTAGTTTGGGATTGACACAGGGCTGTGGGAAGAGTGGGATTAGTTTGGGGATTGACACAGGGCTGCGGGGAGAGTGGGATTAGTTTGGGGATTGATGCAGGACTATGGGGAGAGTGGGATTAGTTTGGGGATTGACCCATGGCTGTGGGGAGAGTGGGATTAGTTTGGTGATTGACACAGGGCTGTGGGGAGAGTGGGATTAGTTTGGGGATTGACACAGGGCTGTGGGGAGAGTGGGATTAGTTTGGGGATTGACACAGGGCTGTGGGGAGAGTGGGATTAGTTTGGGGATTGACACAGGGCTGTGGGGAGAGTGGGATTAGTTTGGTGATTGACACAGGTCTGTCGGGAGAGAGGGATTAGTTTAGGAATGACCCAGGGCTGTGGGAAGAGTGGGATTTGTTTGGGGATTGACCCAGGGCTATGGGAGAGTGGGATTAGTTTGGGGATTGACCGGGGCTCTGGTGATAGTGGGATTAGTTTGGGGATTGACACAGGGCTGTGGGGAGAGAGGGATTAGTATTGGGGAATGACCCAGGGCTATGGGAGAGTGGGATTAGTTTGGGGATTGACCGGGGCTCTGGTAATAGTGGGATTAGTCTGGGGATTGACACTGGGCTGTGGGGAGAGTGGGATTAGTTTGCGGATTGAACCAGGGCTGTGGGTAGAGTGGAATTAGTTTAGGAATGTCCCGGGGCTGTGGGGAGAGTGGGTTTAGTTTGGGGATTGACGCAGGGCTGTGGGGAGAGTGGGATTAGTTTGGGGATTGACACAGGGCTGTGGGGAGAGTGGGATTTGTTTTGGGGATTGACACAGGGCTGTGGGGAGAGTGGGATTAGTATGGGTGATTGTCCCAGGAGAGTGGGGAGAGTGGGATTAGTTTGGGGATTGACACAGGGCTGTGGAGAGAGTGGGATTAGTTTGGGGATTGACACAGGGCTTTGGGAAGAGTGGGATTAGTTTGGGGATTCACACTGGGCTGTGGGGAGTGTGGGATTAGTTTGGGGAATGACCCAGGGCTCTGCTGAGAGTGGGATTAGTTTGGGGATTGACACAGGGTTGTGGGGAGAGTGGGATTAGTTTGGGGATTGACACAGAGCTGTGGGGAGAGTGGGATTAGCATTGGGGGTTGACACAGGGCTGTGGGGGTAGTGGGAAGTGTTTGGGGATTGATACAGGGCTGTGGGGAGTGTGTGATTAGTTTGGGGATTGACACAGGGCTGTGGGGAGAGTGGAATTAGTTTGGGGATTGACACGGGGCTATGGTGAGAGCGGGATTAGTTTGGGGATTGATACAGGGCTGTGGGGAGAGTGGGATTAGTTTGGAGATTGATACAGGGCTGTGGGGAGAGTGGGATTAGTTTGGGGATTGACACGGGGCTATGGTGAGACTGGGATTAGTTTGGGGATTCATACAGACCTATGGGGAGAGTGCCGGGCAGTGGGATTAGTTTGCGGATTGACACACTGTTATGGGGAGAGAGTGGGGTATTGGGATTAGATGGGGATTGACACCGGACAATGGGCGAGAACCGGGCAATAAAGTTTGGGATTGAAACGGGGCTACGTGGCACAGTGGTTAACACCGCAGTCGACGGCGCTGAACACCCGTGTTCGAATCCCGGCCCTTGGTTACTGTCCCTGTGGAGTTTACACATTCTTCCTGTGTCTGCCTGGGTTTCACCCCGACAACCCAAAGATATGCAGGCCAGGTGGATTGCCCATGCTAAATTGTCCCTTAATTGGAAAAATGATGATAATTCCGCACTCTAAATTTAAACAGCAAAATTGTGTGAATTGACAGTCGCACTTGGGGAGAGAACGGACAGCAGGATTAGATTCGGGTTCGATCGACGGCTATGTAGGAAGTGGACAGTGGTATTAGTTTGGGGATTGATACAGGGCTATGGGGAGAGAGTGGGTCAGTGAGATTAGTGTGGGGATTGATACAGGGCTATGGGGAGAGAGTGGGACAGTGGGATTCGTTTGGGGATTGATGCAGGACTATGGGGAGAGTGGGATTAGTTTGGGGATTGACACAGGGCTGTGGGGAGAGTGGGATTAGTTTGGGGATTGACACAGGGCTGTGGGGAGACTGGGATTAGTTTGGGGATTGACACAGGGCTGTGGGGAGAGTGGGATTAGTTTGGGGATTGACACAGGGCTGTGGGGGGAGTGGGATTAGTTTCCGGATTGACACAGGGCTGTGGGGAGAGAGGGATTAGTTTGGGGATTGACACAGGGCTGTGGGGAGAGTGGGATTAGTTTGGGATTGACACAGGGCTGTGGGAAGAGTGGGATTAGTTTGGGGATTGACACTGGGCTGCGGGGAGAGTGGATTAGTTTGGGGATTGACACAAGGCTGTGGGGAGAGTGGGATTAGTTTGGGGATTTACGAAGGGCTGTGGGGGGAGTGGGATTAGTTTGGGGATTGACACAGGGCTGTGGGGAGAGTGGGATTAGTTTGGGATTGACACAGGGCTGTGGGAAGAGTGGGATTAGTTTGGGGATTGACACAGGGCTGCGGGGAGAGTGGGATTAGTTTGGGGATTGATGCAGGACTATGGGGAGAGTGGGATTAGTTTGGGGATTGACCCAGGGCTGTGGGGAGAGTGGGATTAGTTTGGTGATTGACACAGGGCTGTGGGGAGCGTGGGATTAGTTTGGGGATTGACACAGGGCTGTGGGGAGAGTGGGATTAGTTTGGGGATTGACACAGGGCTGTGGGGAGAGTGGGATTAGTTTGGGATTGACACAGGTCTGTGGCGAGACTGGGATTAGTTTGGGGATTGACACAGGGCTGTGGGGAGAGTGGGATTAGTTTGGGGATTGACACAGGGCTGTGGGGAGAGTGGGATTAGTTTGGCGATTGACACAGGGCTGTGAGAGGAGTGGGATTAGTTTCCGGATTGACACAGGGCTGTGGGGAGAGTGGGATTAGTTTGGGGATTGACACAGGGCTGTGGGGAGAGTGGTATTTGTTTGGGGATTGACACTGGGCTGTGGGAAGAGTGGGATTAGTTTGGGGATTGACACAGGGCTGTGGGGGGAGTGGGATTAGTTTGGGGATTGACACAGGGCAGTGTTGAGTGTGGGATTAGTTTGGGGATTGACACAGGGCTGTGGGGATAGTGGGGTTAGTTTGGGGATTGATACAGGTCTGTGGGGAGAGTGGGATTAGTTTGGGGATTGACCCAGGGCTGTTGGGAGAGTGGGATTAGTTTGGGGATTGACAAAGGGCTGTGGGGAGAGTGGAATTAGTTTGGGGATTGACTAAGGACTGTGGGGAGAGTGGGATTAGTTTGGGGATTGACGGGGGCTGTGGGGAGAGTGGGATTAGTTTGTGTATTGACACAGGGCTGTGGGGAGAGTGGGATTAGTTTGGGGTTTGACCCCGGGCTGTGGGGAGAGTGGGATTAGATTGCGGATTGACCCAGGGATATGGGGAGAGTGGGATTAGTTTGGGGATTGTCCCAGGGCTGTGGGGAGAGTGGGATTAGTTTGGGGATTGATACAGGGCTGTGGGGAGAGTGGGATTAGTTTGGGGATTGACACAGGGCTGTGGGGAGAGTGGGATTAGTTTGGGGATTGACACAGGGCTGTGGGGAGAGTGGGATTAGTTTGGGGATTGATACAGGGCTGTGGGGAGAGTGGGATTAGTTTAGGGATTGACACTGGGCTGTGGAGAGAGTGGGATTAGTTTGGGGATTGACACAGGGCTGTGGGGAGAGTGGGATAAGTTTGGGGATTGACACAGGTCTGTGGGGAGGCTGGGATTAGTTTGGGGATTGACACAGGGCTGTGGGGAGAGTGGGATTAGTTTGGGGATTGACACAGGGCTGTGGGGAGAGTGGGATTAGTTTGGCGATTGACACAGGGCTGTGAGAGGAGTGGGATTAGTTTCCGGATTGACACAGGGCTGTTGGGAGAGTGGGATTAGTTTGGGGATTGACACAGGGCTGTGGGGAGAGTGGTATTTGTTTGGGAATTGACACTGGGCTGTGGGAAGAGTGGGATTAGTTTGGGGATTGACACAGGGCTGTGGGGAGACTGGGATTAGTTTGGGGATTGACACAGGGCTGTGGGGAGAGTGGGATTAGTTTGGGGATTGACACAGGGCTGTGGGGAGAGTGGGATTAGTTTGGCGATTGACACAGGGCTGTGAGAGGAGTGGGATTAGTTTCCGGATTGACACAGGGCTGTGGGGAGAGTGGGATTAGTTTGGGGATTGACACAGGGCTGTGGGGAGAGTGGTATTTGTTTGGGGATTGACACTGGGCTGTGGGAAGAGTGGGATTAGTTTGGGGATTGACACAGGGCTGTGGGGGGAGTGGGATTAGTTTGGGGATTGACACAGGGCAGTGTTGAGTGTGGGATTAGTTTGGGGATTGACACAGGGCTGTGGGGATAGTGGGGTTAGTTTGGGGATTGATACAGGTCTGTGGGGAGAGTGGGATTAGTTTGGGGATTGACCCAGGGCTGTTGGGAGAGTGGGATTAGTTTGGGGATTGACACAGGGCTGTGGGGAGAGTGGGATTAGTTTGGGGATTGACTAAGGACTGTGGGGAGGGTGGGATTAGTTTGGGGATTGACGGGGGCTGTGGGGAGAGTGGGATTAGTTTGTGTATTGACACAGGGCTGTGGGGAGAGTGGGATTAGTTTGGGATTTGACCCCGGGCTGTGGGGAGAGTGGGATTAGATTGCGGATTGACACAGGGATATGGGGAGAGTGGGATTAGTTTGGGGATTGTCCCAGGGCTGTGGGGAGAGTGGGATTAGTTTGGGGATTGACACAGGGCTGTGGGGAGAGTGGGATTAGTTTGGGGATTGACACAGGGCTGTGGGGAGAGTGGGATTAGTTTGGGGATTGACACAGGGCTGTGGGGAGAGTGGGATTAGTTTGGGGATTGATACATGGCTGTGGGGAGAGTGGGATTAGTTTAGGGATTGACTCTGGGCTGTGGAGAGAGTGGGATTAGTTTGGGGATTGACACAGGGCTGTGGGGAGAGTGGGATTAGTTTGGGGATTGACACAGGTCTGTGGGGAGACTGGGATTAGCTTGGGGATTGACACAGGGCTGTGTGGAGAGTGGGATTAGTTTGGGGATTGACACAGGGCTGTGGGGAGAGTGGGATTAGTTTGGCGATTGACACAGGGCTGTGAGAGGAGTGGGATTAGTTTCCGGATTGACACAGGGCTGTGGGGAGAGTGGGATTAGTTTGGGGATTGACACAGGACTGTGGGGAGAGTGGTATTTGTTTGGGGATTGACACTGGGCTGTGGGAAGAGTGGGATTAGTTTGGGGATTGACACAGGGCTGTGGGGGGAGTGGGATTAGTTTGGGGATTGACACAGGGCAGTGTTGAGTGTGGGATTAGTTTGGGGATTGACACAGGGCTGTGGGGATAGTGGGGTTAGTTTGGGGATTGATACAGGTCTGTGGGGAGAGTGGGATTAGTTTGGGGATTGACCCAGGGCTGTTGGGAGAGTGGGATTAGTTTGGGGATTGACACAGGGCTGTGGGGAGAGTGGGATTAGTTTGGGGATTGACTAAGGACTGTGGGGAGAGTGGGATTAGTTTGGCGATTGACGGGGGCTGTGGGGAGAGTGGGATTAGTTTTTGTATTGACACAGGGCTGTGGGGAGAGTGGGATTAGTTTGGGGTTTGACCCCGGGCTGTGGGGAGAGTGGGATTAGATTGCGGATTGACCCAGGGCTATGGGGAGAGTGGGATTAGTTTGGGGATTGTCCCAGGGCTGTGGGGAGAGTGGGATTAGTTTGGGGATTGACACAGTGCTGTGGGGAGAGTGGGATTAGTTTGGGGATTGACACAGGGCTGTGGGGAGAGTAGGATTAGTTTGGGTATTGACACAGGGCTTTGGGGAGAGTGGGATTAGTTTGGGGATTGATACAGGGCTGTGGGGAGAGTGGGATTAGTTTAGGATTTGACACTGGGCTGTGGAGAGAGTGGGATTAGTTTGGGGATTGACACAGTGCTGTGGGGAGAGTGGGATTAGTTTGGGGATTGACACAGGTCTGTGGGGAGACTGGGATTAGTTTGGGGATTGACACAGGGCTGTGGGGAGATTGGGATTAGTTTGGGGATTGACACAGGCCTGTGGGGAGAGTGGGATTAGTTTGGCGATTGACACAGGGCTGTGAGAGGAGTGGGATTAGTTTCCGGATTGACACAGGGCTGTGGGGAGAGTGGGATTAGTTTGGGGATTGACACAGGGCTGTGGGGAGAGTGGTATTTGTTTGAGGATTGACACTGGGCTGTGGGAAGAGTGGGATTAGTTTGGGGATTGAGACAGGGCTGTGGGGGGAGTGGGATTAGTTTGGGGATTGACACAGGGCAGTGTTGAGTGTGGGATTAGTTTGGGGATTGACACAGGGCTGTGGGGATAGTGGGGTTAGTTTGGGGATTGATACAGGTTTGTGGGGAGAGTGGGATTAGTTTGGGGATTGACCCAGGGCTGTTGGGAGAGTGGGATTAGTTTGGGGATTGACACAGGGCTGTGGGGAGAGTGGGATTAGTTTGGGGATTGACTAAGGACTGTGGGGAGAGTGGGATTAGTTTGGGGATTGACGGGGGCTGTGGGAAGAGTGGGATTAGTTTGTGTATTGACACAGGGCTGTGGGGAGAGTGGGATTAGTTTGGGGTTTGACCCCGGGCTGTGGGGAGAGTGGGATTAGATTGCGGATTGACTCAGGGCTATGGGGAGAGTGGGATTAGTTTGGGGATTGTCCCAGGGCTGTGGGGAGAGTGGGATTAGTTTGGGGATTGACACAGGGCTGTGGGGAGAGTGGGATTAGTTTGGGGATTGACACAGGGCTGTGGGGAGAGTGGGATTAGTTTGGGGATTGACACAGGGCTGTGGGGAGAGTGGGATTAGTTTGGGGATTGATACAGGGCTGTGGGGAGAGTGGGATTAGTTTAGGGATTGACGCAGGGCTGTGGGGAGAGTGGGATTAGTTTGGGGATTGACACAGGGCTGTAGGGAGAATGGGTTTAGTTTGAGGATTGACACAGGGCTGTGGGGAGAGTGGGATTAGTTTGGGCATTCACACAGTGCTGTGGTGAGAGTGGGATTAGTTTGGGGATTGACACAGGACTGTGGGGAGAGTGGGATTAGTTTGGACTTTGATACAGGGCTGTGGGGAGAGTGGGATTAGTTTGGGGATTTACACAGGGCTGTGGGGAGAGTGGGATTAGTTTGGGATTGACACAGGGCTGTGGGGAGAGTGGGATTATGTTGGGGATTGACCCAGCGCTGTGGGAAGAGTAGGATTAGTTTGGGGATTGGCACAGGCATGTGGGGACAGTGGGATTAGTTTGGGGATTGACACAGGGCTGCGGGAGAGTGGGATTAGTTTGGGGAATGACACAGTGCTGTGGGGAGAGTGGGATTAGTTTGGGGATTGTCACAGGGCTGCGGGGAGAGTGGGATTAGTTTGGGGATTGACACAATGCTGTGGGGAGAGTGGGATTAGTTTGGGGACTGACACAGGGCTGTGGGGAGAGTGGGATTAGTTTGGGGATTGACACTGGGCTTTGGGAAGAGTGGGATTAGTTTGGGGATTGACACAGGGCCGCGAGGAGAGTGGGATTAGTTTGGGGATTGATACAGGGCTGTGGGGAGAGTGGGATTAGTTTGGGGATTGGCACAGGGCTGTGGGGAGAGTGGGATTAGTATTGCGGATTGACCCAGGTCTGTGGGGAGAGAGGGATTAGTTTGGGGATTGACACAGGGCTGTGGGGAGAGTGGTATTTGTTTGGGGATTGACACTGGGCTGTGGGAAGAGTGGGATTAGTTTCCGGATTGACACAGGGCTGTGGGGAGACTGGGATTAGTTTGGGGATTGACACAGGGCTGTGGGGAGAGTGGGATTAGTTTGGGGATTGACACAGGGCTGTGGGGAGAGTGGGATTAGTTTGGCGATTGACACAGGGCTGTGAGAGGAGTGGGATTAGTTTCCGGATTGACACAGGGCTGTGGGGAGAGAGGGATTAGTTTGGGGATTGACACAGGGATGTGGGTAGAGTGGGATTAGTTTAGGATTTGACACTGGGCTGTGGAGAGAGTGGGATTAGTTTGGGGTTTGACACAGGGCTGTGGGGAGAGTGGGATTAGTTTGGGGATTGACACAGGGCTGTGGGGAGAGTGGGATTAGTTTGGGGATTGACACAGGGCTGTGGGAAGAGTGGGATTAGTTTGGCGATTGACACAGGGCTGTGAGAGGAGTGGGATTAGTTTCCGGATTGACACAGGGCTGTGGGGAGAGTGGGATTAGTTCGGGGATTGACACAGGGCTGTGGGGAGAGTGGTATTTGTTTGGGGATTGACACTGGGCTGTGGGAAGAGTGGGATTAGTTTGGGGATTGACACAGGGCTGTGGGGGGAGTGGGATTAGTTTGGGGATTGACACAGGGCAGTGTTGAGTGTGGGATTAGTTTGGGGATTGACACAGGGCTGTGGGGATAGTGGGGTTAGTTTGGGGATTGATACAGGTCTGTGGGGAGAGTGGGATTAGTTTGGGGATTGACCCAGGGCTGTTGGGAGAGTGGGATTAGTTTGGGGATTGACACAGGGCAGTGGGGAGAGTGGGATTAGTTTGGGGATTGACTAAGGACTGTGGGGAGAGTGGGATTAGTTTGGGGATTGACGGGGGCTGTGGGGAGAGTGGGATTAGTTTGTGTATTGACACAGGGCTGTGGGGAGAGTGGGATTAGTTTGGGGTTTGACCCCGGGCTGTGGGGTGAGTGGGATTAGATTGCGGATTGACCCAGGGCTATGGGGAGAGTGGGATTAGTTTGGGGATTGTCCCAGGGCTGTGGGGAGAGTGGGATTAGTTTGGGGATTGACACAGGGCTGTGGGGAGAGTGGGATTAGTTTGGGGATTGACACAGGGCTGTGGGGAGAGTGGGATTAGTTTGGGGATTGACACAGGGCTGTGGGGAGAGTGGGATTAGTTTGGGGATTGATACAGGGCTGTGGGGAGAGTGGGATTAGTTTAGGGATTGACACTGGGCTGTGGAGAGAGTGGGATTAGTTTGGGGATTGACACAGTGCTGTGGGGAGAGTGGGATTAGTTTGGGGATTGACACAGGGTGGAGGGGAGAGTGGGATTAGTTTGGGGATTGACGCAGGGCTGTGGGGCGAGTGGGATTAGTTTGGGGATTGACACAGGGCTGTAGGGAGAATGGGTTTAGTTTGAGGATTGACACAGGGCTGTGGGGAGAGTGGGATTAGTTTGGGCATTCACACAGTGCTGTGGTGAGAGTGGGATTAGTTTGGGGATTGACACAGGACTGTGGGGAGAGTGGGATTAGTTTGGACTTTGATACAGGGCTGTGGGGAGAGTGGGATTAGTTTGGGGATTTACACAGGCCTGTGGGGAGAGTGGGATTAGTTTGGGGATTGACACAGGGCTGTGGGGAGAGTGGGATTATGTTGGGGATTGACCCAGCGCTGTGGGAAGAGTAGGATTAGTTTGGGGATTGACACAGGTCTGTGGGGACAGTGGGATTAGTTTGGGGATTGACACAGGGCTGCGGGAGAGTGGGATTAGTTTGGGGAATGACACAGTGCTGTGGGGAGAGTGGGATTAGTTTGGGGATTGTCACAGGGCTGCGGGGAGAGTGGGATTAGTTTGGGGATTGACACAATGCTGTGGGGAGAGTGGGATTAGTTTGGGGACTGACACAGGGCTGTGGGGAGAGTGGGATTAGTTTGGGGATTGACACTGGGCTTTGGGAAGAGTGGGATTAGTTTGGGGATTGACACAGGGCCGCGAGGAGAGTGGGATTAGTTTGGGGATTGATACAGGGCTGTGGGGAGAGTGGGATTAGTTTGGGGATTGGCACAGGGCTGTGGGGAGAGTGGGATTAGTATTGCGGATTGACCCAGGGCTGTGGGGAGAGAGGGATTAGTTTGGGGATTGACACAGGGCTGTGGGGAGAGTGGTATTTGTTTGGGGATTGACACTGGGCTGTGGGAAGAGTGGGATTAGTTTGGGGATTGACACAGGGCTGTGGGGAGACTGGGATTAGTTTGGGGATTGACACAGGGCTGTGGGGAGAGTGGGATTAGTTTGGGGATTGACACAGGGCTGTGGGGAGAGTGGGATTAGTTTGGCGATTGACACAGGGCTGTGAGAGGAGTGGGATTAGTTTCCGGATTGACACAGGGCTGTGGGGAGAGTGGGATTAGTTTGGGGATTGACACAGGGCTGTGGGTAGAGTGGGATTAGTTTAGGATTTGACACTGGGCTGTGGAGAGAGTGGGATTAGTTTGGGGTTTGACACAGGGCTGTGGGGAGAGTGGGATTAGTTTGGGGATTGACACAGGTCTGTGGGGAGACTGGGATTAGTTTGGGGATTGACACAGGGCTGTGGGGAGAGTGGGATTAGTTTGGGGATTGACACAGGGCTGTGGGAAGAGTGGGATTAGTTTGGCGATTGACACAGGGCTGTGAGAGGAGTGGGATTAGTTTCCGGATTGACACAGGGCTGTGGGGAGAGTGGGATTAGTTTGGGGATTGACACAGGGCTGTGGGGAGAGTGGTATTTGTTTGGGGATTGACACTGGGCTGTGGGAAGAGTGGGATTAGTTTGGGGATTGACACAGGGCTGTGGGGGGAGTGGGATTAGTTTGGGGATTGACACAGGGCAGTGTTGAGTGTGGGATTAGTTTGGGGATTGACACAGGGCTGTGGGGATAGTGGGGTTAGTTTGGGGATTGATACAGGTCTGTGGGGAGAGTGGGATTAGTTTGGGGATTGACCCAGGTCTGTTGGGAGAGTGGGATTAGTTTGGGGATTGACACAGGGCTGTGGGGAGAGTGGGATTAGTTTGGGGATTGACTAAGGACTGTGGGGAGAGTGGGATTAGTTTGGGGATTGACGGGGGCTGTGGGGAGAGTGGGATTAGTTTGTGTATTGACACAGGGCTGTGGGGAGAGTGGGATTAGTTTGGGGTTTGACCCCGGGCTGTGGGGAGAGTGGGATTAGATTGCGGATTGACCCAGGGCTATGGGGAGAGTGGGATTAGTTTGGGGATTGTCCCAGGGCTGTGGGGAGAGTGGGATTAGTTTGGTGATTGACACAGGGCTGTGGGGAGAGTGGGTTTAGTTTGGGGATTGACACAGGGCTGTGGGGAGAGTGGGATTAGTTTGGGGATTGACACAGGGCTGTGGGGAGAGTGGGATTAGTTTGGAGATTGATACAGGGCTGTGGGGAGAGTGGGATTAGTTTGGGGATTGACACAGGGCTGTGGGGAGAGTGGGATTAGTTTGGAGATTGATACAGGGCTGTGGGGGGAGTGGGATTAGTTTGGGGATTGACACAGGGCAGTGTTGAGTGTGGGATTAGTTTGGGGATTGACACAGGGCTGTGGGGATAGTGGGGTTAGTTTGGGGATTGATACAGGTCTGTGGGGAGAGTGGGATTAGTTTGGGGATTGACCCAGGTCTGTTGGGAGAGTGGGATTAGTTTGGGGATTGACACAGGGCTGTGGGGAGAGTGGGATTAGTTTGGGGATTGACTAAGGACTGTGGGGAGAGTGGGATTAGTTTGGGGATTGACGGGGGATGTGGGGAGAGTGGGATTAGTTTGTGTATTGACACAGGGCTGTGGGGAGAGTGGGATTAGTTTGGGGTTTGACCCCGGGCTGTGGGGAGAGTGGGATTAGATTGCGGATTGACCCAGGGCTATGGGGAAAGTGGGATTAGTTTGGGGATTGTCCCAGGGCTGTGGGGAGAGTGGGATTAGTTTGGTGATTGACACAGGGCTGTGGGGAGAGTGGGATTAGTTTGGGGATTGACACAGGGCTGTGGGGAGAGTGGGATTAGTTTGGGGATTGACACATGGCTGTGGGGAGAGTGGGATTAGTTTGGAGATTGATACAGGGCTGTGGGGAGAGTGGGATTAGTTTAGGGATTAACACTGGGCTGTGGAGAGAGTGGGATTAGTTTGGGGATTGACACAGTGCTGTGGGGAGAGTGGGATTAGTTTGGGGATTGACACAGGGTGGAGAGGAGAGTGGGATTAGTTTGGGGATTGACGCAGGGCTGTGGGGAGAGTGGGATTAGTTTGGGGTTTGACACAGGGCTGTAGGGAGAATGGGTTTAGTTTGAGGATTGACACAGGGCTGTGGGGAGAGTGGGATTAGTTTGGGCATTCACACAGTGCTGTGGTGAGAGTGGGATTAGTTTGGGGATTGACACAGGACTGTGGGGAGAGTGGGATTAGTTTGGGCTTTGATACAGGGCTGTGGGGAGAGTGGGATTAGTTTGGGGATTTACACAGGGCTGTGGGGAGAGTGGGATTAGTTTGGGGATTGACACAGGGCTGTGGGGAGAGTGGGATTATGTTGGGGATTGACCCAGCGCTGTGGGAAGAGTAGGATTAGTTTGGGGATTGACACAGGGATGTGGGGACAGTGGGATTAGTTTGGGGATTGACACAGGGCTGCGGGAGAGTGGGATTAGTTTGGGGAATGACACAGTGCTGTGGGGAGAGTGGGATTAGTTTGGGGATTGTCACAGGGCTGCGGGGAGAGTGGGATTAGTTTGGGGATTGACACAATGCTTTGGGGAGAGTGGGATTAGTTTGGGGACTGACACAGGGCTGTGGGGAGAGTGGGATTAGTTTGGGGATTGACACTGGGCTTTGGGAAGAGTGGGATTAGTTTGGGGATTGACACAGGGCCGCGAGGAGAGTGGGATTAGTTTGGGGATTGATACAGGGCTGTGGGGAGAGTGGGATTAGTTTGGGGATTGGCACAGGGCTGTGGGGAGAGTGGGATTAGTATTGCGGATTGACCCAGGGCTGTGGGGAGAGAGGGATTAGTTTGGGGATTGACACAGGGCTGTGGGGAGAGTGGTATTTGTTTGGGGATTGACACTGGGCTGTGGGAAGAGTGGGATTAGTTTGGGGATTGACACAGGGCTGTGGGGAGACTGGGATTAGTTTGGGGATTGACACAGGGCTGTGGGGAGAGTGGGATTAGTTTGGGGATTGACACAGGGCTGTGGGGAGAGTGGGATTAGTTTGGCGATTGACACAGGGCTGTGAGAGGAGTGGGATTAGTTTCCGGATTGTCACAGGGCTGTGGGGAGAGTGGGATTAGTTTCCGGATTGACACAGGGCTGTGGGTAGAGTGGGATTAGTTTAGGATTTGACACTGGGCTGTGGAGAGAGTGGGATTAGTTTGGGGTTTGACACAGGGCTGTGGGGAGAGTGGGATTAGTTTGGGGATTGACACAGGTCTGTGGGGAGACTGGGATTAGTTTGGGGATTGACACAGGGCTGTGGGGAGAGTGGGATTAGTTTGGGGATTGACACAGGGCTGTGGGGAGAGTGGGATTAGTTTGGCGATTGACACAGGGCTGTGAGAGGAGTGGGATTAGTTTCCGGATTGACACAGGGCTCTGGGGAGAGTGGGATTAGTTTGGGGGTTGACACAGGGCTGTGGGGAGAGTGGTATTTGTTTGGGGATTGACACTGGGCTGTGGGAAGAGTGGGATTTGTTTGGGGATTGACACAGGGCTGTGGGGGGATTGGGATTAGTTTGGGGATTGACACAGGGCAGTGTTGAGTGTGGGATTAGTTTGGGGATTGACACAGGGCTGTGGGGATAGTGGGGTTAGTTTGGGGATTGATACAGGTCTGTGCGGAGAGTGGGAAGAGTTTGGGGATTGACCCAGGGCTGTTGGGAGAGTGGGATTAGTTTGGGGATTGACACAGGGCTGTGGGGAGAGTGGGATTAGTTTGGGGATTGACTAAGGACTGTGGGAAGAGTGGGATTAGTTTGGGGATTGACGGGGGCTGTGGGGAGAGTGGGATTAGTTTGTGTATTGACACAGGGCTGTGGGGAGAGTGGGATTAGTTTGGGGTATGACCCCGGGCTGTGGGGAGAGTGGGATTATATTGCGGATTGACCCAGTGCTATGGGGAGAGTGGGATTAGTTTGGGGATTGTCCCAGGGCTGTGGGGAGAGTGGGATTAGTTTGGTGATTGACACAGGGCTGTGGGGAGAGTGGGATTAGTTTGGGGATTGACACAGGGCTGTGGGGAGAGTGGGATTAGTTTGGGGATTGACACAGGGCATTGGGGAGAGTGGGATTAGTTTGGGGATTGATACAGGGCTGTGGGGAGAGTGGGATTAGTTTAGGGATTGACACTGGGCTGTGGAGAGAGTGGGATTAGTTTGGGGATTGACACAGTGCTGTGGGGAGAGTGGGATTAGTTTGGGGATTGACATAGGGTGGAGGGGAGAGTGGGATTAGTTTGGGGATTGACGCAGGGCTGTGGGGAGAGTGGGATTAGTTTGGGGATTGACACAGGGCTGTAGGGAGAATGGGTTTAGTTTGAGGATTGACACAGGGCTGTGGGGAGAGTGGGATTAGTTTGGGCATTCACACAGTGCTGTGGTGAGAGTGGGATTAGTTTGGGGATTGACACAGGACTGTGGGGAGAGTGGGATTAGTTTGTGCTTTGATACAGGGCAGTGGGGAGAGTGGGATTAGTTTGGGGATTTACACAGGGCTGTGGGGAGAGTGGGATTAGTTTGGGGATTGACACAGGGCTGTGGGGAGAGTGGGATTATGTTGGGGATTGACCCAGCGCTGTGGGAAGAGTAGGAATAGTTTGGGGATTGACACAGGGCTGTGGGGACAGTGATATTAGTTTGGAGATTGACACAGGGCTGCGGGAGAGTGGGATTAGTTTGGGGAATGACACAGTGCTGTGGGGAGAGTGGGATTAGTTTGGGGATTGTCACAGGGCTGCGGGGAGAGTTGGATTAGTTTGGGGATTGACACAATGCTGTGGGGAGAGTGGGATTAGTTTGGGGACTGACACAGGGCTGTGGGGAGAGTGGGATTAGTTTGGGGATTGACACTGGGCTTTGGGAAGAGTGGGATTAGTTTGGGGATTGACACAGGGCCGCGAGGAGAGTGGGATTAGTTTGGGGATTGATACAGGGCTGTGGGGAGAGTGGGATTAGTTTGGGGATTGGCAAAGGGCTGTGGGGAGAGTGGGATTAGTATTGTGGATTGACCCAGGGCTGTGGGGAGAGAGGGATTAGTTTGGGGATTGACACAGGGCTGTGGGGAGAGTGGTATTTGTTTGGGGATTGACACTGGGCTGTGGGAAGAGTGGGATTAGTTTGGGGATTGACACAGGGCTGTGTGGAGAGTGGGATTAGTTTGGGGATTGACACAGGGCTGTGGGGAGTGTGGGATTAGTTTGGCGATTGACACAGGGCTGTGAGAGGAGTGGGATTAGTTTCCGGATTGACACAGGGCTGTGGGGAGAGTGGGATTAGTTTGGGGATTGACACAGGGATGTGGGGAGAGTGGTATTTGTTTGGGGATTGACACTGGGCTGTGTTGAAGAGTGGGATTAGTTTGGGGATTGACACAGGGCTGTGGGGGGAGTGGGATTAGTTTGGGGATTGACACAGGGCAGTGTTGAGTGTGGGATTAGTTTGGGGATTGACACAGGGCTGTGGGGATAGTGGGGTTAGTTTGGGGATTGATAGATGTCTGTGGGGAGAGTGGGATTAGTTTGGGGATTGACCCAGGGCTGTTGGGAGAGTGGGATTAGTTTGGGGATTGACACAGGGCTGTGGGGAGAGTGGGATTAGTTTGGGGATTGACTAAGGACTGTGGGGAGAGTGAGATTAGTTTGGGGATTGACGGGGGCTGTGGGGAGAGTTGGATTAGTTTGTGTATTGACACAGGGCTGTGGGGAGAGTGGGATTAGTTTGGGGTTTGACCCCGGGCTGTGGGGAGAGTGGGATTAGATTGCGGATTGACCCAGGGATATGGGGAGAGTGGGATTAGTTTGGGGATTGTCCCAGGGCTGTGGGGAGAGTGGGATTAGTTTGGGGATTGACACAGGGCTGTGGGGAGAGTGGGATTAGTTTGGGAATTGACACAGTGCTGTGGGGAGAGTGGGATTAGTTTGGGGATTGACACAGGGCTGTGGGGAGAGTGGGATTAGTTTGGGGATTGATACAGGGCTGTGGGGAGAGTGGGATTAGTTTAGGGATTGACACGGGGCTGTGGAGAGAGTGGGATTAGTTTGGGGATTGACACAGGGCATTGGGGAGAGTGGGATTAGTTTGGGGATTGACACAGGTCTGTGGGGAGACTGGGATTAGTTTCCGGATTGACACAGGGCTGTGGGGAGAGTGGGATTAGTTTGGGGATTGACACAGGGCTGTGGGGAGAGTGGGATTAGTTTGGCGATTGACACAGGGCTGTGAGAGGAGTGGGATTAGTTTCCGGATTGACACAGGGCTGTAGGGAGAGTGGGATTAGTTTGGGGATTGACACAGGGCTGTGGGGAGAGTGGGATTAGTTTGGGGTTTGACCCCGGGCTGTGGGGAGAGTGGGATTAGATTGC
Organism: Scyliorhinus torazame; assembly: GCF_047496885.1. NCBI lineage: Eukaryota > Metazoa > Chordata > Chondrichthyes > Carcharhiniformes > Scyliorhinidae > Scyliorhinus > Scyliorhinus torazame. The sequence goes on along the minus strand of NC_092726.1, from coordinate 102,701,172 downwards.
GGATTGACCCAGGGCTATGGGGAGAGTGGGATTAGTTTGGGGATTGTCCCAGGGCCGTGGGGAGAGTGGGATTAGTTTGGGGATTGACACAGGGCTGTGGGGAGAGTGGGATTAGTTTGGGGATTGACACAGGGCTGTGGGGAGAGTAGGATTAGTTTGGGTATTGACACAGGACTTTGGGGAGAGTGGGATTAGTTTGGGGATTGATACAGGGCTGTGGGGAGAGTGGGATTAGTTTAGGGATTGACACTGGGCTGTGGAGAGAGTGGGATTAGTTTGGGGATTGATACAGGGCTGTGGGGAGAGTGGGATTAGTTTGGGGATTGACACAGGTCTGTGGGGAGACTGGGATTAGTTTGGGGATTGACACAGGGCTGTGGGGAGAGTGGGATTAGTTTGGGGATTGACACAGGGCTGTGGGGAGAGTGGGATTAGTTTGGCGATTGACACAGGGCTGTGAGAGGAGTGGGATTAGTTTCCGGATTGACACAGGGCTGTGGGGAGAGTGGGATTAGTTTGGGGATTGACACAGGGCTGTGGGGAGAGTGGTATTTGTTTGTGGATTGACACTGGGCTGTTGGAAGAGTGGGATTAGTTTGGGGATTGACACAGGGCTTTGGGGGGGGGTGGGATTAGTTTGGGGATTGACACAGGGCAGTGTTGAGTGTGGGATTAGTTTGGGGATTGACACAGGGCTGTGGGGATAGTGGGGTTAGTTTGGGGATTGATACAGGTATGTGGGGAGAGTGGGATTAGTTTGTGGATTGACCCAGGGCTGTTGGGAGAGTGGGATTAGTTTGGGGATTGACACAGGGCTGTGGGGAGAGTGGGATTAGTTTGGGGATTGACTAAGGACTGTGGGGAGAGTGGGATTAGTTTGGGGATTGACGGGGGCTGTGGGGAGAGTGGGATTAGTTTGTGTATTGACACAGGGCTGTGGGGAGAGTGGGATTAGTTTGGGGTTTGACCCCGGGCTGTGGGGAGAGTGGGATTAGATTGCGGATTGACCCAGGGCTATGGGGAGAGTGGGATTAGTTTGGGGATTGTCCCAGGGCTGTGGGGAGAGTGGGATTAGTTTGGGGATTGACACAGGGCTGTGGGGAGAGTGGGATTAGTTTGGGGATTGACACAGGGCTGTGGGGAGAGTGGGATTATTTTGGGGATTGACACAGGGCTGTGGGGAGAGTGGGATTAGTTTGGGGATTGATACAGGGCTGTGGGGAGAGTGGGATTAGTTTAGGGATTGACACTGGGCTGTGGAGAGAGTGGGATTAGTTTGGGGATTGACACAGTGCTGTGGGGAGAGTGGGATTAGTTTAGGGATTGACACAGGGTGGAGGGGAGAGTGGGATTAGTTTGGGGATTGACGCAGGGCTGTGGGGAGAGTGGGATTAGTTTGGGGATTGACACAGGACTGTAGGGAGAATGGGTTTAGTTTGAGGATTGACACAGGGCTGTGGGGAGAGTGGGATTAGTTTGGGCATTCACACAGTGCTGTGGTGAGAGTGGGATTAGTTTGGGGATTGACACAGGACTGTGGGGAGAGTGGGATTAGTTTGGGCTTTGATACAGGGCTGTGGGGAGAGTGGGATTAGTTTGGGGATTTACATAGGGCTGTGGGGAGAGTGGGATTAGTTTGGGGATTGACACAGGGCTGTGGGGAGAGTGGGATTATGTTGGGGATTAACCCAGCGCTGTGGGAAGAGTAGGATTAGTTTGGGGATTGACACAGGGCTGTGGGGACAGTGGGATTAGTTTGGGGATTGACACAGGGCTGCGGGAGAGTGGGATTAGTTTGGGGAATGACACAGTGCTGTGGGGAGAGTGGGATTAGTTTGGGGATTGTAACAGGGCTGCGGGGAGAGTGGGATTAATTTGGGGATTGACACAATGCTGTGGGGAGAGTGGGATTAGTTTGGGGACTGACACAGGGCTGTGGGGAGAGTGGGATTAGTTTGGGGATTGACACTGGGCTTTGGGAAGAGTGGGATTAGTTTGGGGATTGACACAGGGCCGCGAGGAGAGTGGGATTAGTTTGGGGATTGATACAGGGCTGTGGGGAGAGTGGGATTAGTTTGGGGATTGGGACAGGGCTGTTGGGAGACTGGGATTAGTATTGCGGATTGACCCAGGGCTGTGGGGAGAGAGGGATTAGTTTGGGGATTGACGCAGGGCTGTGGGGAGAGTGGGATTAGTTTAGGGATTGACACAGGGCTGTGGGGAGAGTGGGATTAGTTTGGGGATTGACACAGTGCTGTGGTGAGAGTGGGATTAGTTTGGGGATTGACACAGGACTGTGGGGAGAGTGGGCTTAGTTTGGGGTTTGATACAGTGCTGTGGGGAGAGTGGGATTAGTTTGGGGATTTACACAGAGCTGTGGGGAGAGTGGGATTAGTTTGGGGATTGACACAGGGCTGTGGTGAGAGTGGGATTAGTTTGGGGATTGACACAGGGCTGCGGGGAGAGTGGGATCAGTTTGGGGATTGACACAGGGCTGTGGGGAGACTGGGATTAGTTTGGGGATTGACACAGGGCTGTGGGGAGAGTGGGATTTGTTTGGGGATTGACACAGTGCTGTTGTGAGAGTGGGATTAGTTAGGGGATTGACACTGGGCTCCGGGGATTGTGGGATTAGTTTGGGGTTTGATACAGGGCTGTGGGAGAGTGGGATAAGTTTGGGGATTGACACAGAGCTGTGGGTAGAGTGGGATTAGTTTGGGGATTGAGACAGGGCTGTGGGGAGAGTGGGATTAGTTTGGGGATTGACACAGGGCTGTGGGGAGAGTGGAATTAGTTTGGGGATTGACACAGGGCTGTGGGGAGAGTGGGATTAGTTAGGGGTTTGATAAAGTGCTGTGGGGAGAGTGGGATTAGTTTCGGGATTTACACAGGGCTGTGGGGAGAGTGGGATTAGTTTGGGGATTGACACAGAGCTGTTGGGCGAGTGGGATTAGTTTGTGGATTGACACAGGGCTGTGGTGAGATTGGGATTAGTTTGGGGATTGATACAGGGCTTTGGGGAGAGTAGGATTCGTTTAGGGATTTACACTGGGCTGTGGAGAGAGTGGGATTAGTTTGGGGATTGGCACAGGGCTGTGGGGAGAGTGGGATAAGTATTGCCGATTGACCCAGGGCGGAGGGGAGAGTGGGATTAGTTTGGGGATTGACGCAGGGCTGTGGGGAGAGTGGGATTAGTTTGGGGATTGACACAGGGCTGTGGGGAGAATGGGTTTAGTTTGAGGATTGAAACAGGGCTGTGGGGAGAGTGGGATTAGTTTGGGGATTGACACAGTGCTGTGGTGAGAGTGGGATTAGTTTGGGGATTGACACAAGACTGTGGGGAGAGTGGGATTAGTTTGGGGTTTGATACAGGGCTCTGGTGATAGTGGGATTAGTTTGGCGATTGACACAGGGCTGTGGGGAGAGAGGGATTAGTATTGGGGAATGACCCATGGCTATGGGAGTGTGGGATTAGTTTGGGGATTGACCGGGGCTCTGGTGATAGTGGGAATAGTTTGGGGATTGACACAGGGCTGTCGGGAGAGAGGGATTAGTTTAGGAATGACCCAGTGCTGTGGGAAGAGTGGGATTAGTTTGGGGATTGACCCAGGGCTATGGGAGAGTGGGATTAGTTTGGGGATTGACCGGGGCTCTGGTGATAGTGGGATTAGTTTGGGGATTGACACAGGGCTGTGGGGAGAGAGGAATTAGTATTGGGGAATGACCCAGGGCTATGGGAGAGTGGGATTAGTTTGGGGATTGACACTGGGCTGTGGGTAGAGTGGAATTAGTTTAGGAATGACCCAGGGCTGTGGGGAGAGTGGGTTTAGTTTGGGGATTGACGCTGGGCTGTGGGGAGAGTGGGATTAGTTTGGGGATTGACATAGGGCTGTGGAGAGAGTGGGATTTGTTTTGGGGATTGACACAGGGCTGTGGGGAGAGTGGGATTAGTATGGGTGATAGTCCCAGGAGAGTGGGGAGAGTGGGATTAGTTTGGGGATTGACACAGGGCTGTGGAGAGAGTGGGATTAGTTTGGGGATTGACACAGGGCTTTGGGAAGAGTGGGATTCGTTTGGGGATTCACACTGGGCTGTGGGGAGTGTGGGATTAGTTTGGGGAATGACCCAGGGCTCTGGTGAGAGTGGGATTAGTTTGGGGATTGACACAGGGTTGTGGGGAGAGTGGGATTCGTTTGGGGATTGACACAGAGCTGTGGGGAGAGTGGGATTAGTATTTGGGGTTTACACAGGGCTGTGGAGAGAGCGGGATTAGTAATGGGGAATGACCCAGGGCTATGGGAGTGTGGGATTAGTTTGGGGATTGACCGGGGCTCTGGTGATAGTGGGATTAGTTTGGGGATTGACACAGGGCTGTCGGGAGAGAGGGATTAGTTTAGGAATGACCCAGGGCTGTGGGAAGAGTGGGATTAGTTTGGGGATTGACCGGGGCTCTGGTGATATTGGGATTAGTTTGGGGATTGACACAGGGCTGTGGGGAGAGAGGGATTAGTATTGGGGAATGACCCAGGGCTATGGGAGAGTGGGATTAGTTTGGGGATTGACCGGGGCTCTGGTGATAGTGGGATTAGTCTGGGGATTGACACTGGGCTGTGGGGAGAGTGGGATTAGTTTGCGGATTGACCCAGGGCTGTAGGTAGAGTGGAATTAGTTTAGGAATGACCCAGGGCTGTGGGGAGAGTGGGTTTAGTTTGGGGATTGACGCAGGGCTGTGGGGAGAGTGGGATTAGTTTGGGGATTGACACAGGGCTGTGGGGAGAGTGGGATTTGTTTTGGGGATTGACACAGGGCTGTGGGGAGAGTGGGATTAGTATGGGTAATTGTCCCAGGAGAGTGGGGAGAGTGGGATTAGTTTGGGGATTGACACAGGGCTGTGGAGAGAGTGGGATTAGTTTGGGGATTGACACAGGGCTTTGGGAAGAGTGGGATTAGTTTGGGGATTCACACTGGGCTGTGGGGAGTGTGGGATTAGTTTGGGGAATGACCCAGGGCTCTGGTGAGATTGGGATCAGTTTGGGGTTTGACAACGGGTTGTGGGGAGAGTGGGATTAGTTTGGGGATTGACACAGTGCTGCGGGGAGAGTGGGATTAGTTTGGGGATTGACCCAGGGCTGTGGGGAAAGTGGGATTAGTTTGGAGATTGATACAGTGCTGTGGGGAGAGTGGGATTAGTTTGGGGATTGATACAGGGCTGTGGGGAGAGTGGGAATAGTTTGGGGATTGATACAGGGCTGTGGAGAGAGTGGGATTAGTTTGGGGATTGATACAGGGCTGTGGAGAGAGTGGGATTAGTTTGGGGATTGACCCAGGCTGTGGGGAGAGTGGGATTAGTATTGGGGAATGACCCAGGGCTCTGGTGAGAGTGGGATTAGTTTGGGGATTGACCCAGAGCTTTGGGAAGAGTGGGATTAGGTTGGGGATTGTCCCAGGGCTGTGGGGAGAGTGGGATTAGTTTGGGGATTGACCCAAGGCTGTGGGGAAAGTGGGATTAGTTTGGGGATTGACACAGGGCTGTGGGGAGAGTGGGATTAGTTTGGGGATTGGTACAGGGCTGTGGGGAGAGTGGGATTAGATTTGGGTTTGACACAGGGCTGTGGGGAGCGTGGGATTAGTTTGGGAAATGATCCAGGGCTGTCGGGAAAGTGGGATTAGTTTGGGGATTGACTCAGGGCTGTGTGGAGTGTGGGATTAGTTTGGGGATTGACACAGGGCTGTGCGTAGAGTGGAATTAGTTCAGGAATGACCCAGGGCTGTGGGGAGAGTGGGTTTAGTTTGGGGATTGTCGCAGGGCTGTGGGGAGAGTGGGATTAGTTTGGGGATTGACACAGGGCTGTGGGGAGAGTGGAATTTGTTTTGGGGATTGACACAGGGCTGTGGGGAGAGTGGGATTAGTATGGGTGATTGTCCCAGGAGAGTGGGGAGAGTGGGATTAGTTTGGGGATTGACACAGGGCTGTGGAGAGATTGGTATTAGTTTGGGGATTGACACAGGGCTTTGGGAAGAGTGGGATTAGTTTGGGGATTCACACTAGGCTGTGGGGAGTGTGGGATTAGTTTGGGGAATGACCCAGGGCTCTGGTGAGAGTGGGATTAGTTTGGGGATTGACACACTGTTGTGGGGAGAGTGGGATTAGTTTGGGGATTGACACAGTACTGCGGGGAGAGTGGGATTAGTTTGGGGATTGACCCAGGGCTGTGGGGAAAGTGGGATTTGTTTGGGGATTGATACAGGGCTGTGGGGAGAGTGGGATTAGTTTGGGGATTGATACAGGGCTGTGGGGAGAGTGGGATTAGTTTGGGGATTGATACAGGGCTGTGGAGAGAGTGGGATTAGTTTGGGGATTGATACAGGGCTGTGGAGAGAGTGGGATTCGTTTGGGGATTGACCCAGGCTGTGGGGAGAGTGGGATTAGTTTGGGGATTGACCCAGGGCTGTGGGGAAAGTGGGATTAGTTTGGGGATTGACACAGGGCTGTGGGGAGAGTGGGATTAGTTTGGGGATTGATACAGGGCTGTGGGGAGAGTGGGATTAGATTGGGGTTTGACACAGGGCTGTGGGGAGCGTGGGATTAGTTTGGGAAATGATCCAGGGCTGTGGGGAAAGTGGGATTAATTTGGGGATTGACTCAGGGCTGTGTGGAGTGTGGGATTAGTTTGGGGATTGACACAGGGCTGTGCGTAGAGTGGAATTAGTTCAGGGATGACCCAGGGCTGTGGGGAGAGTGGGTTTAGTTTGGGGATTGACGCAGGGCTGTGGGGAGAGTGGGATTAGTTTGGGGATTGACACAGGGCTGTGGGGAGAGTGGGATTTGTTTTGGGGATTGACACAGGGCTGTGGGGAGAGTGGGATTAGTATGGGTGATTGTCCCAGGAGAGTGGGGAGAGTGGGATTAGTTTGGGGATTGACACAGGGCTGTGGAGAGATTGGTATTAGTTTGGGGATTGACACAGGGCTTTGGGAAGAGTGGGATTAGTTTGGGGATTCACACTGGGCTGTGGGGAGTGTGGGATTAGTTTGGGGAATGACCCAGGGCTCTGGTGAGAGTGGGATTAGCTTGGGGATTGACACAGTGTTGTGGGGAGAGTGGGATTAGTTTGGGGATTGACACAGTCCTGCGGGGAGAGTGGGATTAGTTTGGGGATTGACCCAGGTCTGTGGGGAAAGTGGGATTTGTTTGGGGATTGATACAGGGCTGTGGGGAGAGTGGGATTAGTTTGGGGATTGATACAGGGCTGTGGGAAGAGTGGGATTAGGTTGGGGATTGTCCCAGGGCTGTGGGGAGAGTGGGATTAGTTTGGGGATTGACCCAGGGCTGTGGGGAAAGTGGGATTAGTTTGGGGATTGACACAGGGCTGTGGGGAGAGTGGGATTAGTTTGGGGATTGATACAGGGCTGTGGGGAGAGTGGGATTTGATTGGGGTTTGACACAGGGCTGTGGGGAGAGTGGGATTAGTTTGGGAAATGATCCAGGGCTGTGGGGAAAGTGGGATTAGTTTGCGGATTGACTCAGGGCTGTGTGGAGTGTGGGATTAGTTTGGGGATTGACACAGGGCTGTGTTGAGTGTGGGATTAGTTTGGGGATTTCCACAGGGCTGTGGGGAGAGTGTGGTTAGTTTGGGGATTGATACAGGTCTGTGAGGAGAGTGGGATTAGTTTGGTGATTGACCCAGGGCTGTTGGGAGAGTGGGATTAGTTTGGGGATTGACTAAGGACTGTGGGGAGAGTGGGATTAGTTTGCTGATTGACCGGGGCTGTGGGGAGAGTGGGATTAGATTGCGGATTGACCCAGGCCTATGGGGAGAGTGGGATTAGTGTCGGGATTGTCCCAGGGCTGTGGGGAGAGTGGGATTAGTTTGGCGATTGACACAGGGCTGTGGGGAGAGTGGGATTAGTTTGGCGATTGACACAGGGCTGTGGGGAGAGTTGGATTAGTTTGGGGATTGACACAGGGCTGTGGGGAGAGTGGGATTAGTTTGGGGATTGATACATGGCTTTGGGGAGAGTAGGATTAGTTTAGGGATTGACACTGGGCTGTGGAGAGAGTGGGATTAGTTTGGGCATTGATACAGGGCTGTGGTGAGAGTGGGATTAGTTTGGGGATTGGCACAGGGCTGTGGGAAGAGTGGGATAAGTATTGCCGATTGACCCAGGGCGTAGGGGAGAGTGTTATTAGTTTGGGGATTGACGCAGGGCTGTGGGGAGAGTGGGATTAGTTTGGGGATTGACACAGGGCTGTGGGGAGAATGGGTTTAGTTTGAGGATTGAAACAGGGCTGTGGGGAGAGTGGGATTAGTTTGGGGATTGACACAGTGCTGTGGTGAGAGTGGGATTAGTTTGGGGATTGACACAGGACTGTGGGGAGAGTGGGATTAGTTTGGGGTTTGATACAGGGCTCTGGTGATAGTGGGATTAGTTTGGGGATTGACACAGGGCTGTGGGGAGAGAGGGATTAGTATTGGGGAATGACCCAGGGCTATGGGAGTGTGGGATTAGTTTGGGGATTGACCGGGGCTCTGGTGATAGTGGGATTAGTTTGGGGATTGACACAGGGTATTCGGGAGAGAGGGATTAGTTTAGGAATGACCCAGGGCTGTGGGAAGAGTGGGATTAGTTTGGGGATTGACCGAGGGCTATGGGAGAGTGGGATTAGTTTGGGGATTGACCGGGGCTCTGGTGATAGTGGGATTAGTTTGGGGATTGACACAGGGCTGTGGGGCGAGAGGGATTAGTATTGGGGAATGACCCAGGGCTATGGGAGAGTGGAATTAGTTTGGGGATTGACACTGGGCTGTGGGGAGAGTGGGATTAGTTTGCGGATTGACCCAGGGCTGTGGGTAGAGTGGAATTAGTTTAGGAATGACCCAGGGCTGTGGGGAGAGTGGGTTTAGTTTGGGGATTGACGCAGGGCTGTGGGGAGAGTGGGATTAGTTTGGGGATTGACACAGGGCTGTGGGGAGAGTGGGATTTGTTTTGGGGATTGACACAGGGCTGTGGGGAGAGTGGGATTAGTATGGGTGATTGTCCCAGGAGAGTGGGGAGAGTGGGATTAGTTTGGGGATTGACACAGGGCTGTGGAAAGAGTGGGATTAGTTTGGGGATTGACACAGGGCTTTGGGAAGAGTGGGATTAGTTTGTGGATTGACACAGGGTTGTGGTGAGAGTGGGATGAGTTTGGGGATTGACACAGAGCTGTGGGGAGAGTGGGATTAGTTTCGGGGGTTGACACAGGGCTGCGGGGAGAGTGGGATTAGTTTGGGGATTGATACAGGGCTGTGGGGAGTGTGGGATTAGTTTGGGGATTGACACAGGGCTGTGGGGAGAGTGGGATTAGTTTGGGGATTGACACGGGGCTATGGTGAGAGCGGGATTAGTTTGGGGATTGATACAGGGCTGTGGCGAGAGTGGGATTAGTTTGGAGATTGATACAGGGCTGTGGGGAGAGTGGGATTTGTTTGGGGATTGACACTGGGCTATGGTGAGACTGGGATTAGTTTGGGGATTCATACAGTGCTATGGAGAGAGCGCCGGGCAGTGGGATTAGTTTGCGGATTGACACACTCTTATGGGGAGAGAGTGGGGCATTGGGATTAGATGGGGATTGACACCGGACAATGGGCGAGAACCGGGCAATAAAGTTTGGGATTGAAACGGGGCTACGTGGCACAGTGGTTAACACCGCAGTCGACGGCGCTGAACACCCGTGTTCGAATCCCGGCCCTTGGTTACTGTCCCTGTGGAGTTTACACATTCTCCCTGTGTCTGCCTGGGTTTCACCCCGACAAGCCAAAGATATGCAGGCCAGGTGGATTGCCCATGCTAAATTGTCCCTTAATTGGAAAAATGATGATAATTCCGCACTCTAAATTTAAACATCAAAATTTGGTGGATTGACAGTCGCACTTGGGGAGAGAACGGACAGCAGGATTAGAATCGGGTTCGATCGACGGCTATGTAGGAAGTGGACAGTGGTATTAGTTTGGGATTTGATACAGGGCTATGGGGAGAGGGTGGGTCAGTGAGATTAGTGTGGGGATTGATACAGGGCTATGGGGAGAGAGTGGGACAGTGGGATTCGTTTGGGGATTGATGCAGGACTATGGGGAGAGTGGGATTAGTTTGGGGATTGACACAGGGCTGTGGGGAGAGTGGGATTAGTTCGGGGATTGACACAGGGCTGTGGGGAGACTGGGATTAGTTTGGGGATTGACACAGGGCTGTGGCGAGAGTGGGATTAGTTTGGGGATTGACACAGGGCTGTGGGGAGAGTGGGATTAGTTTGGGGATTGACACAGGGCTGTGGGGAGAATGGGTTTAGTTTGAGGATTGAAACAGGGCTGTGGGGAGAGTGGGATTAGTTTGGGGATTGACACAGTGCTGTGGTGAGAGTGGGATTAGTTTGGGGATTGACACAGGACTGTGGGGAGAGTGGGATTAGTTTGGGGTTTGATACAGGGCTCTGGTGATAGTGGGATTAGTTTGGGGATTGACACAGGGCTGTGGGGAGAGAGGGATTAGTATTGTGGAATGACCCAGGGCTATGGGAGTGTGGGATTAGTTTGGGGATTGACCGGGGCTCTGTTGATAGTGGGATTAGTTTGGGGATTGACACAGGGCTGTCGGGAGAGAGGGATTAGTTTAGGAATGACCCAGGGCTGTGGGAAGAGTGGGATTAGTTTGGGGATTGACCCAGGGCTATGGCAGAGTGGGATTAGTTTGGGGATTGACCGGGGCTCTGGTGATAGTGGGATTAGTTTGGGGATTGACACAGGGCTGTGGGGCGAGAGGGATTAGTATTGGGGAATGACCCAGGGCTATGGGAGAGTGGAATTAGTTTGGGGATTGACACTGGGCTGTGGGGAGAGTGGGATTAGTTTGCGGATTGACCCAGGGCTGTGGGTAGAGTGGAATTAGTTTAGGAATGACCCAGGGCTGTGGGGAGAGTGGGTTTAGTTTGGGGATTGACGCAGGGCTGTGGGGAGAGTGGGATTAGTTTGGGGATTGACACAGGGCTGTGGGGAGAGTGGGATTTGTTTTGGGGATTGACACAGGGCTGTGGGGAGAGTGGGATTAGTATGGGTGATTGTCCCAGGAGAGTGGGGAGAGTGGGATTAGTTTGGGGATTGACACAGGGCTGTGGAAAGAGTGGGATTAGTTTGGGGATTGACACAGGGCTTTGGGAAGAGTGGGATTAGTTTGTGGATTGACACAGGGTTGTGGTGAGAGTGGGATGAGTTTGGGGATTGACACAGAGCTGTGGGGAGAGTGGGATTAGTATCGGGGGTTGACACAGGGCTGCGGGGAGAGTGGTATTAGTTTGGGGATTGATACAGGGCTGTGGGGAGTGTGGGATTAGTTTGGGGATTGACACAGGGCTGTGGGGAGAGTGGGATTAGTTTGGGGATTGACACGGGGCTATGGTGAGAGCGGGATTAGTTTGGGGATTGATACAGGGCTGTGGCGAGAGTGGGATTAGTTTGGAGATTGATACAGGGCTGTGGGGAGAGTGGGATTTGTTTGGGGATTGACACTGGGCTATGGTGAGACTGGGATTAGTTTGGGGATTCATACAGTGCTATGGGGAGAGTGCCGGGCAGTGGGATTAGTTTGCGGATTGACACAGGGCTGTGGGGAGAGTGGGATTAGTTTGGGGAATGACCCAGGGCTGTGGGGAGAGTGGGATTAGTTTGGGGATTGACACAGGGCTGTGGGGAGAGTGGGATTAGTTTGGGGAATGACCCAGGGCTGTGGGGAGAGTGGGATTAGTTTGGGGATTGACACAGAGCTGTGGGGAGAGTGGGATTAGTTTGGGGATTGACACAGGGCTGTGGGGGGAGTGGGATTAGTTTCCGGATTGACACAGGGCTGTGGGGAGAGTGGGATTAGTTTGGGGATTGACACAGGGCTGTGGGGAGAGTGGGATTAGTTTGGGGATTGACACAGGGCTGTGGGGAGAGTGGGATTAGTTTGGGATTGACACAGGGCTGTGGGAAGAGTGGGATTAGTTTGGGGATTGACACAGGGCTGCGGGGAGAGTGGGATTAGTTTGGGGATTGACACAGGGCTGTGGGGAGAGTGGGATTAGTTTGGGGATTTACGCAGGGCTGTGGGGGGAGTGGGATTAGTTTCCGGATTGACACAGGGCTGTGGGGAGAGTGGGATTAGTTTGGGGATTGACACAGGGCTGTGGGGAGAGTGGGATTAGTTTGGGATTGACACAGGGCTGTGGGAAGAGTGGGATTTGTTTTGGGGATTGACACAGGGCTGTGGGGAGAGTGGGATTAGTATGGGTGATTGTCCCAGGAGAGTGGGGAGAGTGGGATTAGTTTGGGGATTGACACAGGGCTGTGGAAAGAGTGGGATTAGTTTGGGGATTGACACAGGGCTTTGGGAAGAGTGGGATTAGTTTGTGGATTGACACAGGGTTGTGGTGAGAGTGGGATGAGTTTGGGGATTGACACAGAGCTGTGGGGAGAGTGGGATTAGTATCGGGGGTTGACACAGGGCTGCGGGGAGAGTGGTATTAGTTTGGGGATTGATACAGGGCTGTGGGGAGTGTGGGATTAGTTTGGGGATTGACACAGGGCTGTGGGGAGAGTGGGATTAGTTTGGGGATTGACACGGGGCTATGGTGAGAGCGGGATTAGTTTGGGGATTGATACAGGGCTGTGGCGAGAGTGGGATTAGTTTGGAGATTGATACAGGGCTGTGGGGAGAGTGGGATTTGTTTGGGGATTGACACTGGGCTATGGTGAGACTGGGATTAGTTTGGGGATTCATACAGTGCTATGGGGAGAGTGCCGGGCAGTGGGATTAGTTTGCGGATTGACACAGGGCTGTGGGGAGAGTGGGATTAGTTTGGGGACTGACCCAGGGCTGTGGGGAGAGTGGGATTAGTTTGGGGATTGACACAGGGCTGTGGGGAGAGTGGGATTAGTTTGGGGAATGACCCAGGGCTGTGGGGAGAGTGGGATTAGTTTGGGGATTGACACAGAGCTGTGGGGAGAGTGGGATTAGTTTGGGGATTGACACAGGGCTGTGGGGGGAGTGGGATTAGTTTCCGGATTGACACAGGGCTGTGGGGAGAGTGGGATTAGTTTGGGGATTGACACAGGGCTGTGGGGAGAGTGGGATTAGTTTGGGGATTGACACAGGGCTGTGGGGAGAGTGGGATTAGTTTGGGATTGACACAGGGCTGTGGGAAGAGTGGGATTAGTTTGGGGATTGACACAGGGCTGCGGGGAGAGTGGGATTAGTTTGGGGATTGACACAGGGCTGTGGGGAGAGTGGGATTAGTTTGGGGATTTCCGCAGGGCTGTGGGGGGAGTGGGATTAGTTTCCGGATTGACACAGGGCTGTGGGGATAGTGGGATTAGTTTGGGGATTGACACAGGGCTGTGGGGAGAGTGGGATTAGTTTGGGATTGACACAGGGCTGTGGGAAGAGTGGGATTAGTTTGGGGATTGACACAGTGCTGCGGGGAGAGTGGGATTAGTTTGGGGATAGACCCAGGGCTGTTGGGAGAGTGGGATTAGTTTGGGGATTGACTAAGGACTGTGGGGAGAGTGGGATTAGTTTGGGGATTGACGGGGGCTGTGGGGAGAGTGGGATTAGTTTGTGTATTGACACAGGGCTGTGGGGAGAGTGGGATTAGTTTGGGGTTTGACCCCGGGCTGTGGGGAGAGTGGGATTAGATTGCGGACTGACCCAGGGCTATGGGGAGAGTGGGATTAGTTTGGGGATTGTCCCAGGTCTGTGGGGAGAGTGGGATTAGTTTGGGGATTGACACAGGGCTGTGGGGAGAGTGGGATTAGTTTGGGGATTGACACAGGGCTGTGGGGAGAGTTGGATTAGTTTGGGGATTGACACAGGGCTGTGGGGAGAGTGGAATTAGTTTAGGGATTGACACAGGGCTGTGGGGAGAGTGGGATTAGTTAGGGGTTTGATAAAGTGCTGTGGGGAGAGTGGGATTTGTTTCGGGATTTACACAGGGCTGTGGGGAGAGTGGGATTAGTTTGTGGATTGACACAGGGCTGTGGTGAGATTGGGATTAGTTTGGGGATTGATACAGGGCTTTGGGGAGAGTAGGATTCGTTTAGGGATTTACACTGGGCTGTGGAGAGAGTGGGATTAGTTTGGGCATTGATACAGGGCTGTGGTGAGAGTGGGATTAGTTTGGGGATTGGCACAGGGCTGTGGGGAGAGTGGGATAAGTATTGCCGATTGACCCAGGGCGGAGGGGAGAGTGGGATTAGTTTGGGGATTGACGCAGGGCTGTGGGGAGAGTGGGATTAGTTTGGGGATTGACACAGGGCTGTGGGGAGAATGGGTTTAGTTTGAGGATTGAAACAGGGCTGTGGGGAGAGTGGGATTAGTTTGGGGATTGACACAGTGCTGTGGTGAGAGTGGGATTAGTTTGGGGATTGACACAGGACTGTGGGGAGAGTGGGATTAGTTTGGGGTTTGATACAGGGCTCTGGTGATAGTGGGATTAGTTTGGGGATTGACACAGGGCTGTGGGGAGAGAGGGATTAGTATTGGGGAATGACCCAGGGCTATGGGAGTGTGGGATTAGTTTGGGGATTGACCGGGGCTCTGGTGATAGTGGGATTAGTTTGGGGATTGACACAGGGCTGTCGGGAGAGAGGGATTAGTTTAGGAATGACCCAGGGCTGTGGGAAGAGTGGGATTAGTTTGGGGATTGACCCAGGGCTATGGGAGAGTGGGATTAGTTTGGGGATTGACCGGGGCTCTGGTGATAGTGGGATTAGTTTGGGGATTGACACAGGGCTGTGGGGAGAGAGGGATTAGTATTGGGGAATGACCCAGGGCTATGGGAGAGTGGGATTAGTTTGGGGATTGACCGGGGCTCTGGTAATAGTGGGATTAGTCTGGGGATTGACACTGGGCTGTGGGGAGAGTGGGATTAGTTTTCGGATTGAACCAGGGCTGTGGGTAGAGTGGAATTAGTTTAGGAATGACCCAGGGCTGTGGGGAGAGTGGGTTTAGTTTGGGGATTGACGCAGGGCTGTGGGGAGAGTGGGATTAGTTTGGGGATTGACACAGGGCTGTGGGGAGAGTGGGATTTGTTTTGGGGATTGACACAGGGCTGTGGGGAGAGTGGGATTAGTAGGGGTGATTGTCCCAGGAGAGTGGGGAGAGTGGGATTAGTTTGGGGATTGACACAGGGCTGTGGAGAGAGTGGGATTAGTTTGGGGATTGACACAGGGCTTTCGGAAGAGTGGGATTAGTTTGGGGATTCACACTGGGCTGTGGGGAGTGTGGGATTAGTTTGGGGAATGACCCAGGGCTCTGGTGAGAGTGGGATTAGTTTGGGGATTGACACAGGGTTGTGGGGAGAGTGGGATTAATTTGGGGATTGACACAGAGCTGCGGGGAGAGTGGGATTAGCATTGGGGGTTGACACAGGGCTGTGGGGGGAGTGGGATTAGTTTGGGGATTGATACAGGGCTGTGGGGAGTGTGTGATTAGTTTGGGGATTGACACAGGGCTGTGGGGAGAGTGGAATTATTTTGGGGATTGACACGGGGCTATGGTGAGAGCGGGATTAGTTTGGGGATTGATACAGGGCTGTGGGGAGAGTGGGATTAGTTTGGAGATTGATACAGGGCTGTGGGGAGAGTGGGATTAGTTTGGGGATTGACACGGGGCTATGGTGAGACTGGGATTAGTTTGGGGATTCATACAGTGCTATGGGGAGAGTGCCGGGCAGTGGGATTAGTTTGCGGATTGACACACTGTTATGGGGAGAGAGTGGGGTATTGGGATTAGATGGGGATTGACACCGGACAATGGGCGAGAACCGGGCAATAAAGTTTGGGATTGAAACGGGGCTACGTGGCACAGTGGTTAACACCGCAGTCGACGGCGCTGAACACCCGTGTTCGAATCCCGGCCCTTGGTTACTGTCCCTGTGGAGTTTACACATTCTTCCTGTGTCTGCCTGGGTTTCACCCCGACAACCCAAAGATATGCAGGCCAGGTGGATTGCCCATGCTAAATTGTCCCTTAATTGGAAAAATGATGATAATTCCGCACTCTAAATTTAAACAGCAAAATTGTGTGAATTGACAGTCGCACTTGGGGAGAGAACGAACAGCAGGATTAGATTCGGGTTCGATCGACGGCTATGTAGGAAGTGGACAGTGGTATTCGTTTGGGGATTGATACAGGGCTATGGGGAGAGAGTTAGTCAGTGAGATTAGTGTGGGGATTGATACAGGGCTATGGGGAGAGAGTGGGACAGTGGGATTCGTTTGGGGATTGATGCAGGACTATGGGGAGAGTGGGATTAGTTTGGGGATTGACACAGGGCTGTGGGGAGAGTGGGATTAGTTTGGGGATTGACACAGGGCTGTGGGGAGACTGGGATTAGTTTGGGGATTGACACAGGGCTGTGGGGAGAGTGGGATTAGTTTGGGGATTGACACAGGGCTGTGGGGAGAGTGGGATTAGATTGGGGAATGACCCAGGGCTGCGGGGAGAGTGGGATTAGTTTGGGGATTGACACAGGGCTGTGGGGAGAGTGGGATTAGTTTGGGGATTGACACAGGGCTGTGGGGGGAGTGGGATTAGTTTCCGGATTGACACAGGGCTGTGGGGAGAGAGGGATTAGTTTGGGGATTGACACAGGGCTGTGGGGAGAGTGGGATTAGTTTGGGATTGACACAGGGCTGTGGGAAGAGTGGGATTAGTTTGGGGATTGACACTGGGCTGCGGGGAGAGTGGATTAGTTTGGGGATTGACACAGGGATGTGGGGAGAGTGGGATTAGTTTGGGGATTTACGAAGGGCTGTGGGGGGAGTGGGATTAGTTTGGGGATGGACACAGGGCTGTGGGGAGAGTGGGATTAGTTTGGGATTGACACAGGGCTGTGGGAAGAGTGGGATTAGTTTGCGGATTGACACAGGGCTGCGGGGAGAGTGGGATTAGTTTGGGGATTGATGCAGGACTATGGGGAGAGTGGGATTAGTTTGGGGATTGACCCAGGGCTGTGGGGAGAGTGGGATTAGTTTGGGAATTGACACAGGGCTGTGGGGAGAGTGGGATTAGTTTGGGGATTGACACAGGGCTGTGGGGAGAGTGGGATTAGTTCGGGGATTGACACAGGTCTGTGGGGAGACTGGGATTAGTTTGGGGATTGACACAGGGCTGTGGGGAGAGTGGGATTAGTTTGGGGATTGACACAGGGCTGTGGGGAGAGTGGGATTAGTTTGGCGATTGACACAGGGCTGTGAGAGGAGTGGGATTAGTTTCCGGATTGACACAGGGCTGTGGGGAGAGTGGGATTAGTTTGGGAATTGACACAGGGCTGTGGGGAGAGTGGTATTTGTTTGGGGATTGACACTGGGCTGTGGGAAGAGTGGGATTAGTTTGGGGATTGACACAGGGCTGTGGGGGGAGTGGGATTAGTTTGGGGATTGACACAGGGCAGTGTTGAGTGTGGGATTAGTTTGGGGATTGACACAGGGCTGTGGGGATAGTGAGGTTAGTTTGGGGATTGATACAGGTCTGTGGGGAGAGTGGGATTAGTTTGGGGATTGACCCAGGGCTGTTGGGAGAGTGGGATTAGTTTGGGGATTGACACAGGGCTGTGGGGAGAGTGGGATTAGTTTGGGGATTGACTAAGGACTGTGGGGAGAGTGGGATTAGTTTGGGGATTGACGGGGGCTGTGGGGAGAGTGGGATTAGTTTGTGTATTGACACAGGGCTGTGGGGAGAGTGGGATTAGTTTGGGGTTTGACCCCGGGCTGTGGGGAGAGTGGGATTAGATTGCGGATTGACCCAGGGATATGGGGAGAGTGGGATTAGTTTGGGGATTGTCCCAGGGCTGTGGGGAGAGTGGGATTAGTTTGGGGATTGACACAGGGCTGTGGGGAGAGTGGGATTAGTTTGGGGATTGACACAGGGCTGTGGGGAGAGTGGGATTAGTTTGGGGATTGACACAGGGCTGTGGGGAGAGTGGGATTAGTTTGGGGATTGATACAGGGCTGTGGGGAGAGTGGGATTAGTTTAGGGATTGACACTGGGCTGTGGAGAGAGTGGGATTAATTTGGGGATTGACACAGGGCTGTGGGGAGAGTGGGATTAGTTTGGGGATTGACACAGTTCTGTGGGGAGACTGGGATTAGTTTGGGGATTGACACAGGGCGGTGGGGAGAGTGGGATTAGTTTGGGGATTGACACAGGGCTGTGGGGAGAGTGGGATTAGTTTGGCGATTGACACAGGGCTGTGAGAGGAGTGGGATTAGTTTCCGGATTGACACAGGGCTGTGGGGAGAGTGGGATTAGTTTGGGGATTGACACAGGGCTGTGGGGAGAGTGGTATTTGTTTAGGGATTGACACTGGGCTGTGGGAAGAGTGGGATTAGTTTGGGGATTGACACAGGGCTGTGGGGGGAGTGGGATTAGTTTGGGGATTGACACAGGGCAGTGTTGAGTGTGGGATTAGTTTGGGGATTGACACAGGGCTGTGGGGATAGTGGGGTTAGTTTGGGGATTGATACAGGTCTGTGGGGAGAGTGGGATTAGTTTGGGGATTGACCCAGGGCTGTTGGGAGAGTGGGATTAGTTTGGGGATTGACACAGGGCTGTGGGGAGAGTGGGATTAGTTTGGGGATTGACTGAGGACTGTGGGGAGAGTGGGATTAGTTTGGGGATTGACGGGGGCTGTGGGGAGAGTGGGATTAGTTTGTGTATTGACACAGGGCTGTGGGGAGATTGGGATTAGTTTGGGGTTTGACCCCGGGCTGTGGGGAGAGTGGGATTAGATTGCGGATTGACCCAGGGCTATGGGGAGAGTGGGATTAGTTTGGGGATTGTCCCAGGGCTGTGGGGAGAGTGTGATTAGTTTGGGGATTGACACAGGGCTGTGGGGAGAGTGGGATTAGTTTGGGGATTGACACAGGGCTGTGGGGAGAGTAGGATTAGTTTGGGGATTGACACAGGGCTTTGGGGAGAGTGGGATTAGTTTGGGGATTGATACAGGGCTGTGGGGAGAGTGGGATTAGTTTAGGGATTGACACTGGGCTGTGGAGAGAGTGGGATTAGTTTGGGGATTGACACAGGGCTGTGGGGAGAGTGGGATTAGTTTGGGGATTGACACAGGTCTGTGGGGAGACTGGGATTAGTTTGGTGATTGACACAGGGCTGTGGGGAGAGTGGGATTAGTTTGGGGATTGACACAGGGCTGTGGGGAGAGTGGGATTAGTTTGGCGATTGGCACAGGGCTGTGAGAGGAGTGGGATTAGTTTCCGGATTGACACAGGGCTGTGGGGAGAGTGGGATTAGTTTGGGGATTGACACAGGGCTGTGGGTAGAGTGGTATTTGTTTGGGGATTGACACTGGGCTGTGGGAAGAGTGGGATTAGTTTGGGGATTGACACAGGGCTGTGGGGGGAGTGGGATTAGTTTGGGGATTGACACAGGGCAGTGTTGAGTGTGGGATTAGTTTGGGGATTGACACAGGGCTGTGGGGATAGTGGGGTTAGTTTGGGGATTGATACAGGTCTGTGGGGAGAGTGGGATTAGTTTGGGGATTGACCCAGGGCTGTTGGGAGAGTGGGATTAGTTTGGGGATTGACACAGGGCTGTGGGGAGAGTGGGATTAGTTTGGGGATTGACTAAGGACTGTGGGGAGAGTGGGATTAGTTTGGGGATTGACGGGGGCTGTGGGGAGAGTGGGATTAGTTTGTGTATTGACACAGGGCTGTGGGGAGAGTGGGATTAATTTGGGGTTTGACCCCGGGCTGTGGGGAGAGTGGGATTAGATTGCGGATTGAACCAGGGCTATGGGGAGAGTGGGATTAGTTTGGGGATTGTCCCAGGGCTGTGGGGAGAGTGGGATTAGTTTGGGGATTGACACAGGGCTGTGGGGAGAGTGGGATTAGTTTGGGGATTGACACAGGGCTGTGGGGAGAGTGGGATTAGTTTGGGGATTGACACAGGGCTGTGGGGAGAGTGGGATTAGTTTGGGGATTGACACAGGGCTGTGGGGAGAGTGGGATTAGTTTGGGGATTGATACAGGGCTGTGGGGAGAGTGGGATTAGTTTAGGGATTGACACTGGGCTGTGGAGAGAGTGGGATTAGTTTGGGGATCGACACAGTGCTGTGGGGAGAGTGGGATTAGTTTGGGGATTGACGCAGGGCTGTGGGGAGAGTGGGATTAGTTTGGGGATTGACACAGGGCTGTAGGGAGAATGGGTTTAGTTTGAGGATTGACACAGGGCTATGGGGAGAGTGGAATTAGTTTGGGCATTCACACAGTGCTGTGGTGAGAGTGGGATTAGTTTGGGGATTGACAAAGGACTGTGGGGAGAGTGGGATTAGTTTGGGCTTTGATACAGGGCTGTGGGGAGAGTGGGATTAGTTTGGGGATTTACACAGGGCTGTGGGGACAGTGGGATTAGTTTGGGGATTGACACTGGGCTGCGGGAGAGTGGGATTAGTTTGGGGAATGACACAGTGCTGTGGGGAGAGTGGGATTAGTTTGGGGATTGTCACAGGGCTGCGGGGAGAGTGGGATTAGTTTGGGGATTGACACAATGCTGTGGGGAGAGTGGGATTAGTTTGGGGACTGACACAGGGCTGTGGGGAGAGTGGGATTAGTTTGGGGATTGACACTGGGCTTTGGGAAGAGTGGGATTAGTTTGGGGATTGACACAGGGCCGCGAGGAGAGTGGGATTAGTTTGGGGATTGATACAGGGCTGTGGGGAGAGTGGGATTAGTTTGGGGATTGGCACAGGGCTGTGGGGAGAGTCGGATTAGTATTGCGGATTGACCCAGGGCTGTGGGGAGAGAGGGATTAGTTTGGGGATTGGCGCAGGGCTGTGGGGAGAGTGGGATTAGTTTGGGGATTGACACAGGGCTGTGGGGAGAGTGGGATTAGTTTGGGGATTGACACAGTGCTGTGGTGAGTGTGGGATTAGTTTGGGGATTGACACAGGACTGTGGGGAGAGTGGGATTAGTTTGGGGTTTGATACAGTGCTGTGGGGAGAGTGGGATTAGTTTGGGGATTTACACAGAGCTGTGGGGAGAGTGGGATTAGTTTGGGGATTGACACAGGGCTGTGGTGAGAGTGGGATTAGTTTGGGGATTGACACTGGGCTGCGGGGAGAGTGGGATCAGTTTGGGGATTGACACAGGGCTGTGGGGAGACTGGGATTAGTTTGGGGATTGACACAGGGCTGTGGGGAGAGTGGGATTTGTTTGGGGATTGACACAGTGCTGTGGTGAGAGTGGGATTAGTTAGGGGATTGACACTGGGCTCCGGGGATTGTGGGATTAGTTTGGGGTTTGATACAGGGCTGTGGGAGAGTGGGATAAGTTTGGGGATTGACACAGGGCTGTGGGTAGAGTGGGATTAGTTTGGGGATTGAGACAGGGCTGTGGGGAGAGTGGGATTAGTTTGGGGATTGACACAGGGCTGTGGGGAGAGTGGAATTAGTTTGGGGATTTACACAGGGCTGTGGGGAGAGTGGGATTAGTTTGGGGTTTGATACAGTGCTGTGGGGAGAGTGGGATTAGTTTCGGGATTTACACAGGGCTGTGGGGAGAGTGGGATTAGTTTGGGGATTTACACAGGGCTGTTGGGCGAGTGGGATTAGTTTGTGGATTGGCACAGGGCTGTGGTGAGATTGGGATTAGTTTGTGGATTGACACAAGGCTGCGGGGACAGTGGGATTAGTTTGGGGTTTGATACAGTGCTGTGGGGAGACTGGGATTAGTTTGGGGATTGACACAGGGCTGTGGGGAGAGGCGGATTTGTTTGGGGATTGACACAGTGCTGTAGTGAGAGTGGGATTAGTTTGAGGATTACACTGGGCTGCGGGGATTGTGGGATTAGTTTGGGCTTTGATACAGGGCTGTGGGGAGAGTGGGATTGGTTTGGGGATTGACACAGGGCTGTGAGGAGAGTGGGATTAGTTTGGGGATTGACACAGGGCTGTGGGGAGAGTGGGATTAGTTTGGGATTTGACATAGGGCTGTGGGGAGAGTGGAATTAGTTTGGGGATTGACACAGGGCTGTGGGGAGAGTGGGATTAGTTTGTGGATTGACACAGGGCTATGGGGAGAATGGGTTTAGTTTGGGGATTGACACAGGGCTGCGGGGAGAGTGGGGTTAGTTTGGGGATTGGCACAGGGCTGTGGGGAGAGTGGGATTAGTTTGGGGATTGACACAGGGCTGTGGGGAGAGTGGGATTAGTTTGGGGAATGATACAGGGCTGTGGGAAGAGTGGGATTAGTTTGGGGATTGACCCAGGGCTGCGGGGAGAGTTGGATTAGTTTGGGGATTGACACTGGGCTGTGGGGAGAGTGGGATTAGTTTGGGGATAGACACAGGGCTGTGGGAGACTGGGATTAGTTTGGGGATTGACACAGGGCTGTGGGGAGAGTGGGATTCGTTTGGGGATTGACACAGGGCTGTGGGGAGAGATGGGATTAATTTGGGGATTGACACAGGGCTGTAGGGAGAGTGGGATTAGTTTGGGGATTGACACAGGGCTATGGGGAGAGTGGGATTAGTTTGGGGATTGTCCCAGGGCTGTGGGGAGAGTGGGATTAGTTTTGGACTTGACACAGGGCTATGGGGAGAGTGGGATTAGTTTGGGGATTGACACAGGGCTGTGGGGAGAGAGGGATTAGTTTGGGATTGACCCAGGGCTGTGGGGAGAGTGGGATTAGTTTGGGAATTGACACAGGGCTGAGGGGAGAGTGGGATTAGTTAGGGAAAGACCAAGGACAGTGAGGAGAGTGGGATTAGTTTGGGAATTGATACACAGCTGTGGGGGGAGTGGGATTAGTTTGGGGATTGATACAGGACTCTGGGGAGAGCGGGAAAGAGGGATTAGTTTGGGAATTGATACAGGCCTTTGGGGAGACAGCGGGCAGTGAGATTAGTTTGTGGCAATGGAGAGAGAGGAAAAGTGGAATTAGTGCTGGGATTGATACAGGGGTATGGGGAGAGAGCGGGGCAGTCGGATTAGTTTGGGGATTGACACAGGGCTATGGGGAGAGAGTGGGTAAGTGAGATTAGTTTGGGGATTGATACAGGGCTATGGGGAGAGAGCGGGGCAGTGAGATTAGTTTGGGGTTTGATACAGGGCTATGGGGAGAGAGTGAGGCAGTGGGATTAGATTGGGGATTGATACAGGGCTAATGGGTGAGAGTGAGGCAGTGAGATTAGTTTGGGCATTGATACAGGGCTATGGGGAGAGCGCGGGGCAGTGGGATTAGTTTTGGGATTGATACAGTGCTATAGGGAGAGAGCGGGGAAGTGGGATTAGTTTGGGATTTGTTACAGGGCTGTGGAGAGAGAGTGGGGCAGTGGGATTAGTTTGGGGATTGATACAGGGCTATGGGGAGAGAGTGGGACAGCTGAATTAGTGCGGGGATTGATACAGGGCTATGGGGAGAGAGTGGGGCAGCGATATCAATTTGGTGATTGATACAGGGCTATGATGGGTGAGTAGGCAGTGATATTAGTTTGGCGATTGACTCTGGGCTACGGGGAGGGTGGGGCAGTGGGATTAGTTTGGGGATTTATACAGGGCGATGGGGAGAGTGGACAATGGAATTAGTTTGAGGATTGGTACAGGGCTAAGGGGAGAGAGTGGTGCAATGGAATTGGTTTGGGGATTGATACAGGGCTATGGGGAGAGAGCGGGGCAGTGGAATTAGTTTAGGGATTGATACAGGGCTTTGGGGAGAGAGCGGGGAAGTGGGATTAGTTTGGGGTTTGTTACAGGGCTATGGGGAGAAGCGGGACAGTGGGATTAGTTTGGGGATTGATACAGGGCTATGGGGAGAGAGTGAGGCTGTGAGATTAGTTTGGGGATTGATACAGGGCTATGGGGAGAGAGTAAGGCAGTGAGATTAGTTTGGGGATTGATACAGGTCTATGGGGAGAGAGTGAGGCAGTGAGATTAGTTTGGGGATTGATACAGGGCTATGTGGAGAGAGCGGAGCGGTGGGATTAGTTTGGCGATTGATACAGGGCTATGGGGAGGGAGCGGGGCAGTGGGATTAGTTTGGGGATTGATACAGGGCTATGGGGAGAGAGCGGGGCAGTGAGATTAGTTTGGGGTTTGATACAGGGCTATGGGGAGAGAGTGAGTCAGTGGGATTAGTTTGAGGATTGATACAGGGCTATGGGGCGAGGGTGAGGCAGTGAGATTAGTTTGGGGATTGATACAGGGTTATGGGAAGAGAGCGGGGCAGTGGGATTAGTTTGGGGATGGATACAGGGCTACGGAGAGAGAGCGGGGAAGTGGGATTAGTTTGGAGATTGTTACTGGGCTATGGGGAGAGAGCGGGCAGTGGGATTAGATTGGGGATTGATACAGGACTATGGGGAGGGAGCGTGGCAGTGGGATTAGTTTGGGGATTGATACAGGGCTATGGGGAGAGAGCGGGGCAGTGAGATTAGTTTGGGGTTTGATACAGGGCTATGGGTAGAGAGTGAGGCAGTGGGATTCGTTAGGGATTGATACAGGGTTTTGGGGAGAGCGTGAGGCAGTGAGATTAGTTTCGGGATTGATACAGGGCTGTGGTGAGAGAGCGGGGCGGTGGGATTAGTTTGGGGTTTGATACAGGGCTATGGGGAGAGAGCGGGGCAGTGGAATTAGTTTAGGGATTGATACAGGGCTTTGGGGAGAGAGCGGGGAAGTGGGATTAGTTTGGGGATTGTTACAGGGCTATGGGGAGAGAGCTGGGCAGTGGGATTGGTTTAGGGATTGATACAGGGCTATAGGGAGAGAGTGAGGCAGTGAGATTAGTTTGGGGATTGATACAGGGCTATGGGGAGAGAGTAAGGCAGTGAGAATCGTTTGGGGATTGATACAGGTCTATGGGGAGAGAGTGAGGCAGTGAGATTAGTTTGGGGATTGATACAGGGCTATGTGGAGAGAGCGGAGCGGTGGGATTAGTTTGGCGGTTGATACAGGGCTATGGGGAGGGAGCGGGGCAGTGGGATTAGTTTGGGGATTGATACAGGGCTATGGGGAGAGAGCGGGTCAGTGAGATTAGTTTGGGGTTTGATACAGGGCTATGGGGAGAGAGTGAGTCAGTGGGATTAGTTTGAGGATTGATACAGGGCTATGGGGCGAGAGTGAGGCAGTGAGATTAGTTTGGGGATTGATACAGGGTTATGGGAAGAGAGCGGGGCAGTGGGATTAGTTTGGGGATGGATACAGGGCTACGGAAAGAGAGCGGGGAAGTGGGATTAGTTTGGAGATTGTTACTGGGCTATGGGGAGAGAGCGGGCAGTGGGATTAGATTGGGGATTGATACAGGACTATGGGGAGAGATCGGGGCAGTGGGATTAGTTTGGGGATTGATACAGGGCTATGAGGAGAGAGTGAGGCAGTGGGATTCGTTTGGGATTGATACAGGGTTATGGGGAGAGCGTGAGGCAGTGAGATTAGTTTCGGGATTGATACAGGGCTGTGGTGAGAGAGCGGGGCGGTGGGATTAGTTTGGGGTTTGATACAGGGCTATGGGGAGAGAGCGGGGAAGTGGAATTAGTTTGGGGATTGTTACAGGGCTATGGGGAGAGAGCGGGGCAGTGGGATTAGTTTAGGGCTTGATACAGGGCTATGGGCAGAGAGTGAGGCAGTGAGATTAGTTTGGGGATTGATACAGGGCTATGGGGAGAGAGTAAGGCAGTGAGATTAGTTTGGGGATTGATACAGGACTATGGGGAGAGAGTGAGGCAGTGAGATTAGTTTGGGGATTGATACAGGGCTGTGGTGAGAGAGCGGGGCGGAGGGGATTAGTTTGGGGTTTGATACAGGGCTATGGGGAGAGAGCGGGTCAGTGGAATTCGTTTAGGGATTGATACAGGGCTTTGGGGAGAGAGCGGGGAAGTGGGATTAGTTTGGGGATTGTTACAGGGCTATGGGGAGAGAGTGAGGCAGTGAGATTAGTTTAGGGATTGATACAGGGCTATGGGGAGAGAGTAAGGCAGTGAGATTAGTTTGGGGATTGATACAGGGCTATGGGGAGAGAGCGGGGCAGTGAGATTAGTTTGGGGTTTGATACAGGGCTATGGGGAGAGAGTGAGTCAGTGGGATTAGTTTGAGGAT
This sequence comes from Scyliorhinus torazame, assembly GCF_047496885.1. Taxonomy (NCBI): domain Eukaryota; kingdom Metazoa; phylum Chordata; class Chondrichthyes; order Carcharhiniformes; family Scyliorhinidae; genus Scyliorhinus; species Scyliorhinus torazame. Next base: position 102,675,049 of record NC_092726.1, on the reverse strand, counting down.
TGATACAGGGCTATGGGGCGAGGGTGAGGCAGTCAGATTAGTTTGGGGATTGATACAGGGTTATGGGAAGAGAGCGGGGCAGTGGGATTAGTTTGGGGATGGATACAGGGCTACGGAGAGAGAGCGGGGAAGTGGGATTAGTTTGGAGATTGTTACTGGGCTATGGGGAGAGAGCGGGCAGTGGGATTAGATTGGGGATTGATACAGGACTATGGGGAGGGAGCGGGGCAGTGGGATTAGTTTGGGGATTGATACAGGGCTATGGGGAGAGAGCGGGGCAGTGAGATTAGTTTGGGGTTTGATACAGGGCTATGGGTAGAGAGTGAGGCAGTGGGATTCGTTAGGGATTGATACAGGGTTTTGGGGAGAGCGTGAGGCAGTGAGATTAGTTTCGGGATTGATACAGGGCTGTGGTGAGAGAGCGGGGCGGTGGGATTAGTTTGGGGTTTGATACAGGGCTATGGGGAGAGAGCGGGGCAGTGGAATTAGTTTAGGGATTGATACAGGGCTTTGGGGAGAGAGCGGGGAAGTGGGATTAGTTTGGGGATTGTTACAGGGCTATGGGGAGAGAGCTGGGCAGTGGGATTAGTTTAGGGATTGATACAGGGCTATAGGGAGAGAGTGAGGCAGTGAGATTAGTTTGGGGATTGATACAGGGCTATGGGGAGAGAGTAAGGCAGTGAGAATCGTTTGGGGATTGATACAGGTCTATGGGGAGAGAGTGAGGCAGTGAGATTAGTTTGGGGATTGATACAGGGCTATGTGGAGAGAGCGGAGCGGTGGGATTAGTTTGGCGGTTGATACAGGGCTATGGGGAGGGAGCGGGGCAGTGGGATTAGTTTGGGGATTGATACAGGGCTATGGGGAGAGAGCGGGTCAGTGAGATTAGTTTGGGGTTTGATACAGGGCTATGGGGAGAGAGTGAGTCAGTGGGATTAGTTTGAGGATTGATACAGGGCTATGGGGCGAGAGTGAGGCAGTGAGATTAGTTTGGGGATTGATACAGGGTTATGGGAAGAGAGCGGGGCAGTGGGATTAGTTTGGGGATGGATACAGGGCTACGGAAAGAGAGCGGGGAAGTGGGATTAGTTTGGAGATTGTTACTGGGCTATGGGGAGAGAGCGGGCAGTGGGATTAGATTGGGGATTGATACAGGACTATGGGGAGAGATCGGGGCAGTGGGATTAGTTTGGGGATTGAATGAGGGCTATGAGGAGAGAGTGAGGCAGTGGGATTCGTTTGGGATTGATACAGGGTTATGGGGAGAGCGTGAGGCAGTGAGATTAGTTTCGGGATTGATACAGGGCTGTGGTGAGAGAGCGGGGCGGTGGGATTAGTTTGGGGTTTGATACAGGGCTATGGGGAGAGAGCGGGGAAGTGGAATTAGTTTGGGGATTGTTACAGGGCTATGGGGAGAGAGCGGGGCAGTGGGATTAGTTTAGGGCTTGATACAGGGCTATGGGGAGAGAGTGAGGCAGTGAGATTAGTTTGGGGATTGATACAGGGCTATGGGGAGAGAGTAAGGCAGTGAGATTAGTTTGGGGATTGATACAGGACTATGGGGAGAGAGTGAGGCAGTGAGATTAGTTTGGGGATTGATACAGGGCTGTGGTGAGAGAGCGGGGCGGAGGGGATTAGTTTGGGGTTTGATACAGGGCTATGGGGAGAGAGCGGGTCAGTGGAATTCGTTTAGGGATTGATACAGGGCTTTGGGGAGAGAGCGGGGAAGTGGGATTAGTTTGGGGATTGTTACAGGGCTATGGGGAGAGAGTGAGGCAGTGAGATTAGTTTAGGGATTGATACAGGGCTATGGGGAGAGAGTAAGGCAGTGAGATTAGTTTGGGGATTGATACAGGGCTATGGGGAGAGAGTGAGGCAGTGAGATTAGTTTGGGGATTGATACAGGGCTATGGGGAGCGAGCAGGGCAGTGGGATTCGTTTGGGGATTGATATAGAACTATGGGGAGAGAGCGGGGCGGTTGGATTAGTTTGGGGATTGATACAGGGCTATGGGGATAGAGCAGGGCAGTGGAATTAGTTTGGGGATTGATACAGGGCTTGAGGGAGAGCGGGGCAGTCGGATTAGTTTTGGGATTGATACAGGGCTATGGGGAGAGAGTGAGGCAGTGAGATTAGTTTGGGGATTGATACAGGGCTATGGGGAGAGAGCGAGCGGTGGGATTAGTTTGGGGATTGATACAGGGCTATGGGGAGAGAGCGGGGCAGAGGAATTAGTTTGGGGATTGATACATGGCTTTGGGGAGACAGCGGGGAAGTGGGATTAGTTTGGGGATTGTTACAGTACTATGGGGAGAGAACGGGGCAGTGGAATTAGTTTGGGGATTGATACAGGGCGATGGGGAGAGCGGGGCAGAGGGATTAGTTTGGAGATTGATACAGGGCTATGGTGAGAGAGCGGTGCAGTGGGATTAGTTTGGGGATTGATTCAGGGCTATGGGGAGAGAGCGGGGCAGTGGGACTAGTTTGGGGATTGATACAGGTCTATGGGGAGAGAGCGGCGCGGAGGGATTAGTTTGCGGATTGACACAGGGCTATGGGGAGAGAGTGAGGAGAGAGTGAGGCAGTGAGATTAGTTTGGGGATTGATACAGTGCTATGTGGAGAGAGTGGAGCGGTGTGATTAGTTTGGCGGTTGATACAGGGCTATGGGGAGCGAGCAGTGCAGTGGGATTCGTTTGGGGATTGATACAGGGCTATGGGGAGAGAGCAGGGCTGTGGAATTAGTTTGGGGATTGATACAGGGCTATGGGGAGAGAGTGAGGCAGTGAGATTAGTTTGGGGATTGATACAGGGCTATGTGGAGAGAGCGGTGGTATAAGTTTGGGAATTGATACAGGCCCTTGGGGAGACAGCGGGCAGTGGGATTAGTTTGGGGCACTGGAGAGAGCGGGAAAGTAAGATTAGTGCTAGGTTTGATAAAGGGCTATGGGGAGAGAGCGGGGCAGTGTGATTAGTTTCGGGATAGATACAGGGCTATTGGGAGGGAGCGGGGCAGTGGCATTCGTTTGGGGATTGATACAGTGCTATGGGGAGAGAGTGGGTCAGTGAGATTAGCTTGGGGATTGATACAGGGCTATGAGGAGAGAGTGGGACAGTGGGATTAGTTTGGGGATTGTTACAGGGCTATGGGGAGAGAGCGGGGCAGTTGGGATTAGTTTGGGGATTGATACAGGGCTATGGGGAGAGAGTGAGGCAGTGAGATTAGTTTTGGGATTGATACAGGGCTATGGGGAGAGAGTAAGGCAGTGAGATTAGTTTGGGGATTGATACAGGGCTATGGGGAGAGAGTGAGGCAGTGAGATTAGTTTGGGGATTGATACAGGGCTATGGGGAGCGAGCAGGGCAGTGGGATTCGTTTGGAGATTGATATAGAACTATGGGGAGAGAGCGGGGCGGTTGGATTAGTTTGGGGATTGATCCAGGGCTATGGGGATAGAGCAGGGCAGTGGAATTAGTTTGGGGATTGATACAGGGCTTGGGGGAGAGCGGGGCAGTGGGATTAGTTTGGGGATTGATACAGGGCTATGGGGAGAGAGTGAGACAGTGAGATTAGTTTGGGGATTGATACAGGGCTATGGGGAGAGAGCGGGCGGTGGGATTAGTTTGGGGATTGAAACAGGGCTATGGGGAGAGAGCGGGGCAGAGGAATTAGTTTGGGGATTGATACATGGATTTGGGGAGAGAGCGGGGAAGTGGGATTAGTTTGGGGATTGTTACAGTGCTATGGGGAGAGAACGGGGCAGTGGAATTAGTTTGGGGATTGATACAGGGCTATGGGGAGAGCGGGGCAGCGGGATTAGTTTGGAGATTGATACAGGGCTCTGGTGAGAGAGCGGCGCAGTGGGATTAGTTTGGGGATTGATTCAGGGCTATGGGGAGAGAGCGGGGCAGTGGGACTAGTTTGGGGATTGATACAGGTCTATGGGGAGAGAGCGGCGCGGTGGGATTAGTTAGCGGATTGACACAGGGCTATGGGGAGAGAGTGAGGAGAGAGTGAGGCAGTGAGATTAGTTTGGGGATTGATACAGGGCTATGGGGAGAGAGCGGTGGTATAAGTTTGGGAATTGATACAGGCCCTTGGGGAGACAGCGGGCAGTGGGATTAGTTTGGGGCACTGGAGAGAGCGGGAAAGTAAGATTAGTGCTGGGTTTGATAAAGGGCTATGGGGAGAGACCGGGGCAGTGTGATTAGTTTCGGGATAGATACAGGGCTATTGGGAGGGAGCGCAGCAGTGGCATTCGTTTGGGATTGATACAGTGCTATGGGGAGAGAGTGGGTCAGTGAGATTAGTTTGGGGATTGATACAGGGCTATGAGGAGAGAGTGGGACAGTGGGATTAGTTTGGGGATTGTTACAGGGCTATGGGGAGAGAGCGGGGCAGTTGGGATTAGTTTGGGGATTGATACAGGGCTATGGGGAGAGAGTGAGGCAGTGAGATTAGTTTTGGGATTGATACAGGGCTATGGGGAGAGAGTAAGGCCGTGAGATTAGTTTGGGGATTGATACAGGGCTATGGGGAGAGAGTGAGGCAGTGAGATTAGTTTGGGAATTGATACAGGGCTATGGGGAGCGAGCAGGGCAGTGGGATTCGTTTGGGGATTGTTATAGAACTATGGGGAGAGAGCGGGGCGGTTGGATTAGTTTGGGGAATGATACAGGGCTATGGGGATAGAGCAGGGCAGTGGAATTAGTTTGGGGATTGATACAGGGCTTGGGGGAGAGCGGGGCAGTGGGATTAGTTTGGGGATTGATACAGGGCTATGGGGAGAGAGTGAGGCAGTGAGATTAGTTTGGGGATTGATACAGGGCTATGGGGAGAGAGCGGGCGGTGGGATTAGTTTGGGGATTGATAACGTGCTTTGGGGAGAGAGCGGGGAAGTGGGATTAGTTTGGGGATTGTTACAGTGCTATGGGGAGAGAACGGGGCAGTGAGATTAGTTTGGGGATTGATACAGGGCTATGGGGAGAGAGTGAGGCAGTGAGATTAGTTTGGGGATTGATCCAGGGCTATGTGGAGAGAGCGGTGGTATAAGTTTGGGAATTGATACAGGCCCTTGGGGAGACAGCGGGCAGTGGGATTAGTTTGGGGCACTGGAGAGAGCGGGAAAGTAAGATTAGTGCTAGGTTTGATAAAGGGCTATGGGGAGAGAGCGGGGCAGTGTGATTAGTTTCGGGATAGATACAGGGCTATTGGGAGGGAGCGGGGCAGTGGCATTCGTTTGGGGATTGATACAGTGCTATGGGGAGAGAGTGGGTCAGTGAGATTAGCTTGGGGATTGATACAGGGCTATGAGGAGAGAGTGGGACAGTGGGATTAGTTTGGGGATTGTTACAGGGCTATGGGGAGAGAGCGGGGCAGTTGGGATTAGTTTGGGGATTGATACAGGGCTATGGGGAGAGAGTGAGGCAGTGAGATTAGTTTTGGGATTGATACAGGGCTATGGGGAGAGAGTAAGGCAGTGAGATTAGTTTGGGGATTGATACAGGGCTATGGGGAGAGAGTGAGGCAGTGAGATTAGTTTGGGGATTGATACAGGGCTATGGGGAGCGAGCAGGGCAGTGGGATTCGTTTGGAGATTGATATAGAACTATGGGGAGAGAGCGGGGCGGTTGGATTAGTTTGGGGATTGATCCAGGGCTATGGGGATAGAGCAGGGCAGTGGAATTAGTTTGGGGATTGATACAGGGCTTGGGGGAGAGCGGGGCAGTGGGATTAGTTTGGGGATTGATACAGGGCTATGGGGAGAGAGTGAGACAGTGAGATTAGTTTGGGGATTGATACAGGGCTATGGGGAGAGAGCGGGCGGTGGGATTAGTTTGGGGATTGAAACAGGGCTATGGGGAGAGAGCGGGGCAGAGGAATTAGTTTGGGGATTGATACATGGATTTGGGGAGAGAGCGGGGAAGTGGGATTAGTTTGGGGATTGTTACAGTGCTATGGGGAGAGAACGGGGCAGTGGAATTAGTTTGGGGATTGATACAGGGCTATGGGGAGAGCGGGGCAGTGGGATTAGTTTGGAGATTGATACAGGGCTATGGTGAGAGAGCGGCGCAGTGGGATTAGTTTGGGGATTGATTCAGGGCTATGGGGAGAGAGCGGGGCAGTGGGACTAGTTTGGGGATTGATACAGGTCTATGGGGAGAGAGCGGCGCGGTGGGATTAGTTAGCGGATTGACACAGGGCTATGGGGAGAAAGTGAGGAGAGAGTGAGGCAGTGAGATTAGTTTGGGGATTGATACAGGGCTATGGGGAGAGAGCGGTGGTATAAGTTTGGGAATTGATACAGGCCCTTGGGGAGACAGCGGGCAGTGGGATTAGTTTGGGGCACTGGAGAGAGCGGGAAAGTAAGATTAGTGCTGGGTTTGATAAAGGGCTATGGGGAGAGACCGGGGCAGTGTGATTAGTTTCGGGATAGATACAGGGCTATTGGGAGGGAGCGCAGCAGTGGCATTCGTTTGGGATTGATACAGTGCTATGGGGAGAGAGTGGGTCAGTGAGATTAGTTTGGGGATTGATACAGGGCTATGAGGAGAGAGTGGGACAGTGGGATTAGTTTGGGGATTGTTACAGGGCTATGGGGAGAGAGCGGGGCAGTTGGGATTAGTTTGGGGATTGATACAGGGCTATGGGGAGAGAGTGAGGCAGTGAGATTAGTTTTGGGATTGATACAGGGCTATGGGGAGAGAGTAAGGCCGTGAGATTAGTTTGGGGATTGATACAGGGCTATGGGGAGAGAGTGAGGCAGTGAGATTAGTTTGGGGATTGATACAGGGCTATGGGGAGCGAGCAGGGCAGTGGGATTCGTTTGGGGATTGTTATAGAACTATGGGGAGAGAGCGGGGCGGTTGGATTAGTTTGGGGAATGATACAGGGCTATGGGGATAGAGCAGGGCAGTGGAATTAGTTTGGGGATTGATACAGGGCTTGGGGGAGAGCGGGGCAGTGGGATTAGTTTGGGGATTGATACAGGGCTATGGGGAGAGAGTGAGGCAGTGAGATTAGTTTGGGGATTGATATAGGGCTATGGGGAGAGAGCGGGCGGTGGGATTAGTTTGGGGATTGATACAGGGCTTTGGGGAGAGAGCGGGGAAGTGGGATTAGTTTGGGGATTGTTACAGTGCTATGGGGAGAGAACGGGGCAGTGGAATTAGTTTGGGGATTGACACAGGGCTATGGGGAGAGAGCGGTGGTATAAGTTTGGGAATTGATACAGGCCCTTGGGGAGACAGCGGGCAGTGGGATTAGTTTGGGGCACTGGAGAGAGCGGGAAGTTGAGATTAGTTCTGGGTTTGATAAAGGGCAATGGGGAGAGAGCGGCGCGGTGGGATTAGTTTGCGGATTGACACAGGGCTATGGGGAGAGAGTGAGGAGAGAGTGAGGCAGTGAGATTAGTTTGGGGAATGATACAGGGCTATGGGGAGAGAGCAGGGCAGTGGAATTAGTTTGGGGATTGATACAGGGCTATGGGGAGAGAGTGAGGCAGTGAGATTAGTTTGGGGATTGATCCAGGGCTATGTGGAGAGAGCGGTGGTATAAGTTTGGGAATTGATACAGGCCCTTGGGGTGACAGCGGGCAGTGGGATTAGTTTGGGGCACTGGAGAGAGCGGGAAATTAAGATTAGTTCTGGGTTTGATAAATGGCTATGGGGAGAGAGCGGGGCAGTGTGATTAGTTTCGGGATAGATACAGGGCTATTGGGAGGGAGCGGGGCAGTGGCATTCGTTTGGGGATTGATACAGTGCTATGGGGAGAGAGTGGGTCAGTGGGATTAGTGCGGGGATTGATACAGGACTATGGGGAGAGAGCGGGGCAGTGGGACTCGTTTGGGGATTGATACAGAGCTATGGGGAGAGAGCGGGGCGGTTGGATTAGTTTGGGGATTGATTCAGGGCTATGGGGAGAGAGTAAGGCAGTGAGATTAGTTTGGGGATTGATACAGGGCTATGTGGAGAGAGCGGGGCGGTGGGATTAGTTTGGGGATTAATACAGGCCCTTGGGGAGACAGCGGGCAGTAGGATTAGTTTTGGGCAATGGAGAGAGCGGGAATGTGAGATTAGTGCTGGGTTTGATACAGGGATATGGGGAGAGAGCGGGGCAGTGTGATTAGTTTCGGGATAGATACAGGGCTATATGGAGGGAGCGGGGCAGTGGCATTAGTTTGGGGATTGATATAGGGCTATGGGGAGAGAGTGGGTCTGTGAGATTAGTTTGGGGATTGATACAGGGCTATGAGGAGAGAGTGAGGCAATTATATTAATTTCGGGATTGATACAGGGCTATGGTGGGTGAGAAGGCAGTGATATTAGTTTGGCGATTGACTCTGGGCTACAGGGAGGGTGGGGCAGTGGGATTAGTTTCGTGATGTATACAGGGCTATGGGGAGAGTGGACAGTGGAATTAGTTTGAGGATTGGTATCGGGCTATGGGGAGTGAGTGGGGCAGTGAGATTTTTTTTTGGATTGATCCAGGGCTATGGGGAGAGGGGACAGTGGAATTAGTTTGAGGATTGGTACAGTGCTAATGGGAGGGAGCGGTGCAGTTGCATTAGTTTGGGGATTGATACAGTGCTATGGGGTGAGGGTGAGGCAGTGAGATTAGTTTTGGGCAATGGAGAGAGCGGGAAAGTGAGATTAGTGCTGGGTTAGATACAGGGCTATGGGGAGAGAGCGGGGCAGTGTGATTAGTTTCGGGATAGATACAGGGCAATGCGGAGGGAGCGGGGCAGTGGCATTAGTTTGGGGATTGATACAGGGCTATGGGGAGAGAGTGGGTCAGTGAGATTAGTTTGGGTATTGATACAGGGCTATGAGGAGAGAGTGGGACAGTGGGATTAGTGCGGGGATTGATACAGTGCTGTGTGGAGAGAGTGAGGCAATGATATTAATTTGGGATTGATGCAGGGCTCTGGTGGGTGAGTAGGCAGTGATATTAGTTTGGCGATTGACTCTGGGCTACGGGGAGGGTGGGGCAGTGGGATTAGTTTGGGGATTGTTACAAGGCTATGGGGAGAGTGGACAGTGGCTATGGGAGAGAGTGGGGCAGTGTGATTAGTTTGGGATTGATACAGGGCAATGGGGAGAGGGCGAGGCAGTGAGATTAGTTTGGGGATTGATACTGGGCTATGGGGAGAGAGTGGGGCAGTGAGATTAGTTTAGGGATTGATAGAGGGCTACGGGGAGAGGGCGAAGCAGTGGGATTAGTCTGGGGATTGATTCAGGGCTACAGGGAGAGAGTGGGGCAGTGGGGTTAGTTTGGAATTGACACAGGGCTATGGGGAGAATAGAAATGAAATGAAAATCGCTTCTTGTCAGAAGTACGCTTCAAATGAAGTTACAGTGAAAAGCCCCTAGTCGCCACATTCCGGCGCCTGTTCGGGGAGGCTGTTACGGGAAGTGAACCGTGCTGCTGGCCTGCCTTGGTCTGGTTTCAAAGCCAGCGATTTAGCGCTGTGCTAAACATCCACAGAGAGTGGGCAGTGAAATTAGTTTTGGGATTGACAGAGGGATATCACTCAGAGGGACAGAGGGGTATCCCATTGGACAGACGAAGCATGGCCTCATAAAGGGCAGGTCGTGCTCAACTAATTGAGTGGAATTTCTTGAGGACGTTAACAGTGCGGTAGATAACGGGGAGCCAATGGATGTGGTATATCTGGATTGCCAGAAAGCCTTTGACAAGGTGCCACACAAAAGGTTGTTGCATAAGATAAAGATGCAAGGCATTAAGGGGAAAGTAGTATCATGGATAGAGGATTGGTTAATTAATAGGAAGCAAAGAGTGGGGATTAATGGGTGTTTCTCTCGTTGGCAATCAATAGATCGTGGTGTCCCTCAGGGATCAGTGTTGGGCCCACAACTGTTCACAATTTACATAGATGATTTGTAGTTGGGGACCAAGGGCAATGTGTCCAAGTTTGCAGATGACACGAAGATAAGTGGTAAAGTAAAAAGTGCAGAAGATACTGGAAGTCTGCAGAGGGATTTGGATAGGCAAAGTGGATGGGCTAGGGTCTGGCAGATGGAATACAATGTTGACAAATGTGAGGTTATCCATTTTGGTCGGAAAAACAGCAAAAGGGATTATTATTTAAACGTTAAAATATTAAAACATGCTGCTGTGCAGAGAGACATGGATGTGCTCGTGCATGAGTCGCAAAATGTTGGTTTTCAGGTGCAACAGGTGATTAAGAAGGCAAATGGAATTTTGTCCTTCATTGCTAGAGGGATGGAGTTTAAGACTAGGGAGGTTCTGCTGCAATTGTATAAGGTGTTAGTGAGGCCACACCTGGAATATTGTGTCCAGTTTTGGTCTCCTTACTTGGGGAAGGACGTACTGGCACTGGAGGGTGTGCAGAGGAGATTCACTAGGTTAATCCCAGAGCTGAAGGTGTTGGATTGCGAGGTTGAGTAGACTGGGACTGTACTCGTTGGAATTTAGAAGGAGGAGGTTGGGATCTTATAGAAATATATAAGATTATGAAGGGAATAGATAGGATAGATGCGGGCAGGTTGTTTCCACTGCCGGGTGAAAGCAGAACTAGGGGGCATAGCCTCAAAATAAGGGGAAGTAGATTTAGGACTCAGTTTAGGAGGAACTTCTTCACCCAATGGGTTGTGAATCTATGGAATTCCTTGCCCAGTGAAGCAGTGGAGGCTCCTTCATTAAATGTTTTTACGATAAAGATAGATGGTTTTTTGAAGAATAAAGGGATTAAGGGTTATGGTGTTCGGGCCGGAAAGTGGAGCTGAGTCCACAAAAGATCAGCCGTGATCTCATTGAATGGTGGAGCAGGCTCGAGGGGCCAGATGGCCTACTCCTGCTCCTAGTTCTTATGTTCTTCTGTGGGGAGATAGGATTAGTTTTGGGATTGACACAGATATGGGGAGATGGATTGCGTTTGAGGTTTGACACAGGCCTGTGGAGAGAGTGGGACAGTCAGATTAAGTTGGGAATTGAAAAGGGCGGCACGTGGCACAGTGGTTAGCACGCATCCTACGGCGCTGAGCACCCGGATTAGAATCACGGCCCTGGGTCACTGTCCCTGTAGAGTTCGCACATTCCCCCGGTGTCTGCCTGGGTTTTACACCGACATCCCAAAGATGTGCTGGGTACGTGTATTGGCCACGCTAAATTGCCGCTTAATTGGAAAAATAATGATAATCGGGCACTCTAAATTTAAACAACAAAATTGGGGGAGATGATAGAGGGATTGGGGAGAGAGTGGGCATTGGGATTAGTTTCCCGATCGATCGACGGCTATGGAGAGAGTGGGGAAGTGGGATGAGTTTTGGGATTGATACAAGGCAGTGGGGAGAGTGGGATTAGATTGGGGATTGACAAGGGGCTGTGGGCAGAGTGGGATTAGATTGGGGATTGACACAGGGCTGTGGGGAGAGTGGGATTAGTTTGGGATTGACCAAGGGCTGTGGGGAGAGTAGGAGTAGGTTGGTAATTGACACAGGGCTGTGCGATTAGTTTGGGGATTGATACAGGGCGATGGGGAGTGAGTGGGGCAGTGGGATTTGTTTGGGGATTGATACAGGGCGATGTGGAGAGAGGGGGGCAGTGAGATTAGTTTGGGGATTGACACTGGGTTACGGGGAGGGTGGGATTAGTTTGGGATTGACCAAGGGCTGTGGGGAGAGTGGGAGTAGTTTGGTAATTGACACAGGGCTGTGGGATTAGTTTGGGGATTGATACAGGGCTATGGGGAGAGGGTGGGGCAGTGGGATTAGTTTGGGATTGATACAGGGCTATGGGGAGAGAGCGGGGCGGTGGGGTTAGTCTGGGATTGACACAGGGCTATGGGGAGACAGTGGGGCAGTGGGATTAGTTTGGGATTGACACAGGGCTATGGGGAGAGAGTGGGGCTGTGGGATTAGTCTCGGGATTGATACAGGGCTAGGGGGAGAGAGTGGGGCAGTGAGATTAGTTTGGGGGTTGATACAGGGCGATGGGAAGTGAGTGGGGCAGTGGGATTTGTTTGGGGATTGATACAGGGCGATGTGGAGAGAGGGGGCAGTGAGATTAGTTTGGGGATTGACTCTGGGTTACGGGGAGGGTGGGATTAGTTTGGGGATTGATACCGGGCTACGGGGATGATCGGGCAATGGGATTTGTTTGGGGATTGATACAGGGCTATGGGAAGAAAGTGGGGCAGTGGGATTCGTTTGGGGATTGACACTGGGCTACGGGGATGGTGGGATTAGTTTGGTGATTGATACAGGGTTACGGGGAGGGTGGGATTAGTTAGGGGACTGATACCGGGCTACAGGGAGGGTCGGGCAGTAGGATTCGTTTGGGGATTGATACAGGGCTATGGGGAGAGAGTGGGGCTGTGGGATTCGTTTTGGGATTGGTACAGAGCAATGAGGAGAGTGTGGCAGTGGGATTAGGTTGAGGTTTGATACTGTGCTGTGCGGAGAGATTGGGGCAGTGGGATTAGTTTGTGGATTGATACCGGGCTATGGGGAGAGAGCGGGGAAGTGGGATTAGTTGGGGGTTGTTACAGGGCTATGGGTCGAGAGCGGGGCAGTGTGATTAGTTAGCGGATTGATACAGGTCTATGGGGAGAGAGTGGGTCAGGGGGATTGGTTTGGGGATTGATACAGGGCTCTGGGGAGAGAGTGAGGCAGTAACATTAGTTTAGGGATTGACACAGGAATATGGGGAGAGAGTGAGGCAGTGAGATTAGTTTGGGGATTGACACAGGGCTATGGGGAGAGAGTGAGGCAGTGATATTAGTTTGGGGATTGAGACAGAGCTTTGTGGAGAGAGCGGGACAGTGGGATTAGTTTGAGGTTTGATACAGGTCAATGGGGAGAGACTGAAGCCGTGATATTAATTTGGCGAATGATACAGGGCTATGGGGAGAGAGCGGGGCAGTGGGATTAGTTTGTGGATTGATACCGGGCTATGGGGAGAGAGCGGGGAAGTGGGATTAGTTGGGGGTTGTTACAGGGCTATGGGTCGAGCGCGGGGCAGTGTGATTAGTTAGCGGATTGACTCAGGTCTGTGGGGAGAGAGTGGGTCAGGGGGATTGGTTTTGGGATTGATACAGGGCTCTGGGGAGAGAGTGAGGCAGTAAGATTAGTTTAGGGATTGGCACTGGGCTAAGGGGAGAGAGTGAGGCAGTGAGATTAGTTTGGGATTGACACAGGGCTATGGGGAGAGAGCGGGACAGTGGGATTAGTTTGAGGTTTGATACAGGTCTATGGGGAGAGAGTGAAGCAGTGATATTAATTTGGCGAATGATACAGGGCTATGGGGAGAGAGCGGGCAGTGGGATTAGTTTGAGGATTGACACAGGGCTATGGGGAGAGAGTGGGGCAGTGGGATTAGTTTTGGGATTGATACAGGGCTGTGGGAAGTGAGTGGTCAATCGGATTAGTTTGGGGATGAGGGCTATGAGGAGTGAGTGGGGCAGTGGGATTGTTTTGGGGATTGATCCAGGGCTATGGGGAGAGAGCGGGGCAGTTAGATTAGTTTGGGGATTGATACAGGGCTATTGGGAGAGAGCCGGGCAGTGGGAGTAGTTTGGGGATTGATACAGGGCAATGGGGAGTGAGTGGGGCAGTGGGATTCGTTTGGGGATTGATACAGGGCAATGAGGAGAGTGTGACAGTGGGAATAGTTTGAGGTTTGATACCGGTCTACGGGAAGGGTCGGGCAGTGGGATTCGTTTGGGGATTGATACAGAGCTATGGGGAGAGTGTGGGGAAGTGGGATTAGTTGGGGATTGTTACCGGGCTATGGGTCGAGCGCGGGGCAGTGTGATTAGTTTGCGGATTGATACAGGGCTCTGGGGCGAGAGTGAGGCAGTAAGATTAGTTTAGGGATTGACACAGGGCTATGGGGAGAGAGTGAGGCAGTGAGATTAGTTTGGGGATTGACACAGGGCTATGGGGAGAGAGTGAGGCAGTGATATTAGTTTGGGGATTGAGACAGAGCTTTGTGGAGAGAGCGGGACAGTGGGATTAGTTTGAGGTTTGATACAGGTCAATGGGGAGAGACTGAAGCAGTGATATTAATTTGGCGAATGATACAGGGCTATGGGGAGAGAGCGGGGCAGTGGGATTAGTTTGTGGATTGATACCGGGCTATGGGGAGAGAGCGGGGAAGTGGGATTAGTTGGGGGTTGTTACAGGGCTATGGGTCGAGCGCGGGGCAGTGTGATTAGTTAGCGGATTGACTCAGGTCTGTGGGGAGAGAGTGGGTCAGGGGGATTGGTTTTGGGATTGATACAGGGCTCTGGGGAGAGAGTGAGGCAGTAAGATTAGTTTAGGGATTGGCACTGGGCTAAGGGGAGAGAGTGAGGCAGTGAGATTAGTTTGGGATTGACACAGGGCTATGGGGAGAGAGCGGGACAGTGGGATTAATTTGAGGATTGACACAGGGCTAAGAGGAGAGAGTGGGGCAGTGGGATTAGTTTTGGGATTGATACAGGGCTGTGGGAAGTGAGTGGTCAATCGGATTAGTTTGGGGATGAGGGCTATGAGGAGTGAGTGGGGCAGTGGGATTGTTTTGGGGATTGATCCAGGGCTATGGGGAGAGAGCGGGGCAGTTAGATTAGTTTGGGGATTGATACAGGGCTATTGGGAGAGAGCCGGGCAGTGGGAGTAGTTTGGGGATTGATACAGGGCAATGGGGAGTGAGTGGGGCAGTGGGATTCGTTTGGGGATTGATACAGGGCAATGAGGAGAGTGTGACAGTGGGAATAGTTTGAGGTTTGATACCGGTCTACGGGAAGGGTCGGGCAGTGGGATTCGTTTGGGGATTGATACAGAGCTATGGGGAGAGTGTGGGGAAGTGGGATTAGTTGGGGATTGTTACCGGGCTATGGGTCGAGCGCGGGGCAGTGTGATTAGTTTGCGGATTGATACAGGGCTCTGGGGCGAGAGTGAGGCAGTAAGATTAGTTTAGGGATTGACACAGGGCTATGGGGAGAGAGTGAGGCAGTGAGATTAGTTTGGGGATTGACACAGGGCTATGGGGAGAGAGTGAGGCAGTGATATTAGTTTGGGGATTGAGACAGAGCTTTGTGGAGAGAGCGGGACAGTGGGATTAGTTTGAGGTTTGATACAGGTCAATGGGGAGAGACTGAAGCAGTGATATTAATTTGGCGAATGATACAGGGCTATGGGGAGAGAGCGGGGCAGTGGGATTAGTTTGTGGATTGATACCGGGCTATGGGGAGAGAGCGGGGAAGTGGGATTAGTTGGGGGTTGTTACAGGGCTATGGGTCGAGCGCGGGGCAGTGTGATTAGTTAGCGGATTGACTCAGGTCTGTGGGGAGAGAGTGGGTCAGGGGGATTGGTTTTGGGATTGATACAGGGCTCTGGGGAGAGAGTGAGGCAGTAAGATTAGTTTAGGGATTGGCACTGGGCTAAGGGGAGAGAGTGAGGCAGTGAGATTAGTTTGGGATTGACACAGGGCTATGGGGAGAGAGCGGGACAGTGGGATTAATTTGAGGATTGACACAGGGCTAAGAGGAGAGAGTGGGGCAGTGGGATTAGTTTTGGGATTGATACAGGGCTGTGGGAAGTGAGTGGTCAATCGGATTAGTTTGGGGATGAGGGCTATGAGGAGTGAGTGGGGCAGTGGGATTGTTTTGGGGATTGATCCAGGGCTATGGGGAGAGAGCGGGGCAGTTAGATTAGTTTGGGGATTGATACAGGGCTATTGGGAGAGAGCCGGGCAGTGGGAGTAGTTTGGGGATTGATACAGGGCAATGGGGAGTGAGTGGGGCAGTGGGATTCGTTTGGGGATTGATACAGGGCAATGAGGAGAGTGTGACAGTGGGAATAGTTTGAGGTTTGATACCGGTCTACGGGAAGGGTCGGGCAGTGGGATTCGTTTGGGGATTGATACAGAGCTATGGGGAGAGTGTGGGGAAGTGGGATTAGTTGGGGATTGTTACCGGGCTATGGGTCGAGCGCGGGGCAGTGTGATTAGTTTGCGGATTGATACAGGGCTCTGGGGCGAGAGTGAGGCAGTAAGATTAGTTTAGGGATTGACACAGGGCTATGGGGAGAGAGTGAGGCAGTGAGATTAGTTTGGGGATTGACACAGGGCTATGGGGAGAGAGTGAGGCAGTGATATTAGTTTGGGGATTGAGACAGAGCTTTGTGGAGAGAGCGGGACAGTGGGATTAGTTTGAGGTTTGATACAGGTCAATGGGGAGAGACTGAAGCAGTGATATTAATTTGGCGAATGATACAGGGCTATGGGGAGAGAGCGGGCAGTGGGATTAGTTTGAGGATTGACACAGGGCTATGGGGAGAGAGTGGGGCAGTGGGATTAGTTTTGGGATTGATACAGGGCTGTGGGAAGTGAGTGGTCAATCGGATTAGTTTGGGGATGAGGGCTATGAGGAGTGAGTGGGGCAGTGGGATTGTTTTGGGGATTGATCCAGGGCTATGGGGAGAGAGCGGGGCAGTTAGATTAGTTTGGGGATTGATACAGGGCTATTGGGAGAGAGCCGGGCAGTGGGAGTAGTTTGGGGATTGATACAGGGCAATGGGGAGTGAGTGGGGCAGTGGGATTCGTTTGGGGATTGATACAGGGCAATGAGGAGAGTGTGACAGTGGGAATAGTTTGAGGTTTGATACCGGTCTACGGGAAGGGTCGGGCAGTGGGATTCGTTTGGGGATTGATACAGAGCTATGGGGAGAGTGTGGGGCAGTGGGATTCTTTTGGGGATTGACACTGGGCTACGGGGAGGTTGGGATTAGTGTTGTGATTGATACAGTGTTACGGAGAGGGTGGTATTAGTTTGGGAATTGATACCGGGCTACGGGGAGAGAGCGGGGAAGTGGGATTAGTTGGGGATTGTTACCGGGCTATGGGGAGAGCGCGGGGCAGTGTGATTACTTTGCGGATTGATACAGGTCTATGGGGAGAGTGTGGGACAGGGGGATTGGTTTGGGGATTGATACAGGGCTCTGGGAGAGAGTGAGGCAGTGTGATTAGTTTAGGGATTGACACAGGTCTATGGGGAGAGAGTGAGGCAGTGAGATTAGTTTGGGGATTGACACAGGGCTATGGGGAGAGAGCGGGACAGTGGGATTAGTTTGAGGGTTGATACAGGGCTATGGGGAGAGAGTGAAGCAGTGATATTAATTTGGCGATTCATACAGGGCTACGGGGAGAGAGTGGGGCAGTGGGATTAGTTTGGGGATTGATACAGAGCTGTGGGGAGTGAGTGATCAGTCGGATTAGTTTGGGGATTGATACAGGGCTATGAGGAGTGAGTGGGGCAGTGGGATTGTTTTGGGGATTGATCCAGGGCTATGAGGAGAGAGCGGGGCAGTGAGATTAGTTTGGGGATTGATACATGGCTTTGGGGAGAGAGCCGGGCAGTGGGATTAGTTTGGGGATTGATACAGGGCAATGGGGATTGAGTGGGGCAGTGGGATTGTTTTGATGATTGATACAGGGCGATGGGGAGAGAGGGGGGCAGTGAGATTAGTTTTTGGATTGACACTGGGCTACGCAGAGGGTGGAATTAGTGTGGTGATTGATACAGGGTTATGGGGAGGGTGGGATTAGTTTCGGGATTGATACCGGGCTACGGGGATGGTCGGGCAGTGGGATTCGTTTGGGGATTGATACAGGTCTATGGCGAGAGTGTGTGGCAGTGGGATTCGTTTGGGGATTGATACAGGGCAATGAGGAGCGTGTGGCAGTGGGTTTAGTTTGATGCTGTGCTATGCGGAGAGAGTGGGGCAGTGGGATTGGTTTGTGGATTGTTACCGGGCTATGGGGAGAGCGCGGGGAAGTGGGATTAGTTGGGGATTGTTACAGGGCTATGGGTCGAGCGCGGGGCAGTGTGATTAGTTTGCGGATTCATACAGGTCTATGGGGAGAGAGTGGGTCAGGGGGATTGGTTTTGGGATTGGTACATGGCTCTGGCGAGAGAGTGAGGCAGTAAGATTAGTTTAGGGATTGACACAGGGCTATGGGGAGAGAGTGAGGCAGTGTGATTAGTTTGGGGATTGACACAGGGATATTGGGATAGAGCGGGACAGTGGGATTTGTTTAAGGTTTGATACAGGGCTATGGGGAGAGAGTGAAACTGTGATATTAATTTGGCCATTGATACAGGGCTATGGGGAGAGAGTGGGGCAGTGGGATTATTTTGGGGATTGATACAGGGCTGCTGGAAATGAGTGGTCAGTCGGATTTGTTTGGGGATTGATACAGGGCTATGAGGAGTGAGTGGGGCAGTGGGATTGTTTTGGGGATTGATCCAGGGCTATGGGGAGAGAGCGGGGCAGTGAGATTAGTTTGGGGATTGATACAGGGCTATGGGGAGAGAGCTGGGCAGTGGGAGTAGTTTGGGGATTGATACAGGACAATGGGGAGTTAGTGGGGCAGTGGGATTCGTTTGGGGATTGATACAGGGCAATAAGGAGAGAGTGGCAGTGCGAATAGTTTGAGGTTTGATACCGGTCTACGGGAAGGGTCGGGCAGTGGGATTCGTTTGGGGATTGATACAGGGTTATGGGGAGAGTGTGGGGCAGAGGGATTCGTTTGGGGATTGACACTGGGCTACGGGGAGGGTGGGATTAGTGTTGTGATTGATACAGTGTTACGGAGAGGGTGGCATTACTTTGGGGCCTGATACCGGGCTACGGGGAGAGAGCGGGGAAGTGGGATTAGTTGGGGTTTGTTACCGGGCTATGGGGAGAGCGCGGGGCAGTGTGATTAGTTTGCGGATTGATACAGGTCTATGGGGAGAGTGTGGGACAGGGGGATTGGTTTGGGGATTGATCCAGGGCTCTGAGGAGAGAGTGAGGCAGTGAGATTAGTTTAGGGATTGACACAGGGATATGGGGAGAGAGCGAGGCAGTGAGATTAGTTTGGGGATTGACACAGGGCTATGGGGAGAGAGCGGGACAGTGGGATTAGTTTGAGGGTTAATACAGGGCTATGGGGAGAGAGTGAAGCAGTGATATTAATTTGGCGATTCATACAGGTCTACGGGGAGAGAGCGGGGCAGTGGGATTAGTTTCGGGATTGATACAGAGCTGTGGGGAGTGAGTGATCAGTCGGATTAGTTTGGGGATTGATACAGGGCTATGAGGAGTGAGTGGGGCAGTGGGATTGTTTTGGGGATTGGTCCAGGGCTATGAGGAGAGAGCGGGGCAGTGAGATTAGTTTGCGGATTGATACATGGCTTTGGGGAGAGAGCCGGACAGTGGGATTAGTTTGGGGATTGATACAGGGCAATGGGGAGCGAGTGGGGCAGTGGGATTGTTTTGGGGATTGATACAGGGCGATGGGGAGAGAGGGGGCAGTGAGATTAGTTTTTGGATTGACACTAGGCTACGCGGAGGGTGGGATTAGTATGGTGATTGATACAGGGTTACGGGGAGGGTGGGATTAGTTTCGGGATTGATACCGGGCTACGGGGAGGGTCGGGCAGTGGGATTCGTTTGGGGATTGATACAGGGCAATGAGGATCGTGTGGCAGTGGGATTAGTTTGATGCTGTGCTATGCGGAGAGAGTGGAGCAGTGGGATTAGTTTGTGGATTGTTACCGGGCTATGGGGAGAGCGCGGGGAAGTGGGATTAGTTGGGGATTGTTACAGGGCTATGGCTCGAGCGCGGGGCAGTGTGTTTAGTTTGCGGATTGATACAGGTCTATGGGGAGAGAGTGGGTCAGGGGGATTGGTTTTGGGATTCATACAGGGCTCTGGCGAGAGAGTGAGGCAATAAGATTAGTTTAGGGATTGCCACAGGGCGATGGCTAGAGAGTGAGGCAGTGAGATTAGTTTGGGGATTGACACAGGGCTATGGGGAGAGAGCGGGACAGTGGGATTAGTTAGAGGTTTGATACAGGGCTATTGGGAGAGAGTGAAACAGTGATATTAATTTGGCCATTGATACAGGGCTATGGGGAGAGAGTGGGGCAGTGGGATTATTTTGGGGATTGATACAGGGCTGTGGGAAATGAGTGGTCAGTCGGATTAGTTTGGGGATTCATACAGGGCTATGAGGAGTGAGTGGGGCAGTGGGATTGCTTTGGGGATTGATACAGGGCTATGGGGAGAGAGTGGGGCAGTGGGATTCGTTTGGGGATTGATACTGGGCAATGAGGAGAGTGTGGCAGTGGGATTAGTTTGATGTTTGATACTGTGCTATGCGGAGAGAGTGGGGCATTGGATTAATTTGTGGATTGTTACCGGGCTATGGGGAGAGAGCGGGGAAGTGGGATTAGTTGGGGATTGTTACAGGGCTATGGGGAGACGCGGGGCAGTGTGATTAGTTTGCGGATTGATACAGGTCTACGGGGAGAGAGTTGGACAGGGGGATTGGTTTGGGGATTGATACAAGGCTCTGGGGAGGAAGTGAGGCAATGAGATTAGTTTAGGGATTGACACAGGGCTATGGGGAGAGAGTGAGGCAGTGAGATTAGATTGGGGATTGACACAGGGCTATGGGGAGAGAGTGAGGCATTGAGATTAGATTGGGGATTGACACAGGGCTATGGGGAGTGAGCGGGACAGTGGGATTAGTTTGACGATTGATATAGGGCTATGGGGAGAGAGTGAAGATGTGATATTAATTTGGCGATTGATACAGGGCTATGGGGAGAGAGTGGGGCAGTGGGATTAGTTTGGGGATTGATACAGGGCAATGGGGAGTGAGTGGGGCAGTGGGATTGTTTTGGGAATTGATACAGGGCGATGGGAAGAGAGGGGGGCAGTGAGATTAGTTTATGGATTGACACTGGGCTACGTGAAGGGTGGGATTAGTTTGGTGATTGATACAGGGTTACGGGGAGGGTGGGGTTAGTTTGGGGATTGATACCGGGCTACGAGGAGGGTCGGGCAGTGGGATTAATTTGGGGATTGATACAGGGCTATGGGGAGAGAGTGGGGCAGTGGGATTCGTTTGGGGATTGATACTGGGCAATGAGGAGAGTGTCGCAGTGGGATTAGTTTGATGTTTGATACTGTGCTATGCGGAGAGAGTGGGGCAGTGGATTAGTTTGTGGATTGTTACCGGGCTATGGGGAGAGAGCGGGGAAGTGGGATTAGTTGGGGATTGTTACAGCGCTATGGGGAGACGCGGGGCAGTGTGATTAGTTTGCGGATTGATACAGGCCACGGGGAGAGAGTTGGACAGGGGGATTGGTTTGGGGATTGATACAGGGCTCTGGGGAGAGAGTGAGGCAGTGAGATTAGTTTAGGGATTGACACAGGGCTACGGGGAGAGAGTGAGGCAGTGAGATTAGATTGGGGATTGACACAGGGCTATGGGGAGAGAGTGAGGCATTGAGATTAGATTGGGGATTGACACAGGGCTATGGGGAGAGAGCGGGACAGTGGGATTAGTTTGACGATTGATACAGGGCTATGGGGAGAGAGTGAAGCTGTGATATTAATTTGGCGATTGATACAGAGCTATGGGGAGAGGACGGCGCAGTGGGATTAGTTTGTATTAATCCAGGGTTATGTGGAGGGAGTGGGGCAGTGGGAAAAGTTTGGATTGACCCAAGGCTCTGGGGACATATTGGGGCAGTAGAATATGTTTGGATTGACACAAGGCTATGCGGAGAGAGTGGAGCAGTGGGATTAGTTCGTCAAACACAAACACACTGACAGACACATACACGTGTACAGACACATGCGTACACACACATACACTCCTACATAGACACAGTGTGCGTGCGCGCACACACACACACAATTTTGCTGTGTACATTAGCCCTTTAGGGCAATTTGATAAAATGCAACACATCCTATTTTGCCAATGTCACCAAACATTAGACAGCATTGTAAGCAACATTGCTGAAACAAATTGCAGAGAGATATTAATATTTTGTCTGAAGACTGAACTGGTGGACGCATTTCAGTGTCGGGAAATGTAAGATGATGTAATTTAGACTTAAAAAGATTAACTCTGTGTTCTTTATAAATGATGAGAAGTCGGAAACAGTGGAAGTTTAAACTGTGCAGATATTTCACAGCTGGATTCACACAATACCGACAGCAATGTATCGTAGATTTTGGAAGAGCCACAAATGTTGTCAAATGCAGTACGTGGGGTTCCTCAATGTTTCAATCTTACTGAGAAACTGTCAGCCCACAGGGACAACATTTCTGTTTAATCGAACTGAGAGACAAGTTAAAATAATTCCGTTTCAAAGTTTAAATTTACCAGGCATTTTTCTGTGCAGTTTTCGGAATCTGTCAGTGGAATTTACTTCATACAGGCAAGTGTTAACAAGTGTATGGGGAACTGATTAGACGTTTTGATGGAGATATTCCTGTATTATGGAAATGTGTGAGATCTATTCAGTGTTGGGAAATGGATTGATGATCAAAGGATGCAGTTGTTTGTTAATTACATTAGACTGAGAGCCTTGAAAATTCACAACTTCCATGTGCTGTGAGAAAGGATTGATTAACCAAGGCCTATTATTCAAATACTTCAGACAAGTGAAAAAGCTACAGGAACATTGAATATACAGACAGAGACAAGCAGACACCTGTAATCGGAGCTTAAACTTCATGTTTAAATGTGAAGTGCTGACCTCATGATTGCAATAAACAAGAGTCCACCCTGGGATTCTGTGCAATTTAAGTTCTGCTCTTCCAAAAAATAAAAATAACTATCTGCAATGGAAAATTCCTTGGACAGGCCAGAGGGATTTTGAGTCTGTATTTAACCCCAGACAGTATTTGTGTTGTGAGTGTTTGATGGAAAGTGTAGATGAAGCTTTACTCTGAAACACTGGAATTTAGTCTCGGGTGATTTAATCAAATGCTTCAGAATAATAATTGATATTGTACATCTCGTGTGTGTCTCAGGGACAGCTCTGAGACACGTACAGCACAATCTCATCCTGTTTCTCTGTGTCTCTCTCTGTGAAATTAGCTGGTCCATTTCCTAAATTACCACCTTTCAAAAAGGCTCCATTGCCTGTGAAGCAGTTTGTGATACCCAAAGGTTATGAAAAGTGCTTTAGAAATGCCTGTCCCCAAGCTGCTGTGAGGATGTTCAGAGTCAGTGTGTGTCTTGGATCACACACAGGCCAGATACACCTCTCCAAGTCAAAGGTGGAGAATGGATCTCGCTCCATTTGAAAGATGTATTGACCCAGCCTGTCTGTGTGTGTGTTTGTGTTTGTGTATACACGTGTGCATGTGTGTCTGGGGATGGGGGGTGGGTACGTGTGTCATTCTGCATGCGGCACGGTGAGTGACACGGTAGCACAGTGGGTAGCACTGTGGCTTCACAGCTTCAGGGTCCCAGCTTCGATTCCCGGCTTGGGTCACAGTCTGTGCGGAGTCTGCACGTTCTCCTCTTGTCCGCGTGGGTTTCCTCCGGGTTCTCCGGTTTCCTCCCTGACGTCCCGAAGGACGTGCTGTTTAGTGAATTGGACATTATGAATTCTCCCTCGGTGTACCCGAACAGACGCCAGCGTTTGGCGAATAGAGGCTTTTCTCAGTCACTTCATTGCAGTGTGTGACTGTGTGTCTGTCTGTGTGTGTGTCTGTGTGTGTGTCTGTGTGCCTGTGTGTGTGCATATCTGTGTGTTCAGGTGTATCTCAGTTTGACTTTGTTTAATACTGATTGAAGATAATGAGATCGAAAGTTTGATAGAAAGTTTGGCAGCATTGTAAGTGTAAACAATACTGACAGAGACAGTGTGAACCCTGAAGAGAGCGCCATACCTGGGACCACTCCCCTACCCCGTCTCTGTCACCCCAACTAACCTGAACATCTTTAGATACTGTGGGCAATTTTGATTTATCTTGGCCAACCCACCTAACCTGCACGTCTTTGGACTGTGGGAGGAAACCGGAGCACCCGGAGGAAACCCACGCAGACACGGGGAGAACGTGCAGACTCCGCACAGACAGTGACCTAAGCCGGGAATCGAACATGGGACCCTGTATCGGTGAGGCAGCAGTGCTAACCACTGTACAATCCCGGCTCTGGGTCACAGTCCGTGTGGGGTTTGCACATTCTCCCCGTGTTTGCGTGGGTTTCACCCCCACAACCCAAAGATGTGCCGGGCAGCTGGATTGGCCACACTAAATTGCTCCTTAATTGGAATAGCTGAACTGGGCACTCTGAATTTATTGAAAAAATCTTTTTATTGCCATTTCCACAATTCTGTGCATTGCGGCTTGTTTACGTTTATCAGAGATTGGAAAGGCTTTCTCTTACGTTTCTTTCGTTACAAACTGTTGCCGTTCAGTTCGGCGTGTCTGCTCCGCTCCCCCCCCCCCCCGCCCCCCCCCAGCTTCCACCGCCCCCCCCCCCCCCGCCCAATCCCGCTTTCCCTAACCCTACCCCTCTCTCCCCCGCAGACCCTCCGTGATGCACTTCCTGGCCGACCTGGTGTCTGACCCCACCCCCCTGCACATTGTTTACCCCCTTACCCTCCCTTTCTTTTCTCCCTCCATCTGTTTCAGCCGTGTTCTTTCAGTGGGTTCGGGGGGGTTGCCCCCTCTCCAACACTCTCGCTGGGTGGTTCCCCCCCCCTCTCCATCTCTCTCGGTGGGGGAGGGTTCCCCCTATCCATCTCTCTCGGTGGGTGGGGATGCTCCCCCCTCTCCATCTCTCTCGGTGGATGGGGGTGTTCTTCCCTCTCCATCTCTCTCGTTGGGAGTGGGGGGTCCCCCCCTCCCCATCTCTCTCGGTGGGGGGGTTCCTCCCTCTCCATCTCTTTCGGTGGGGGGGGGGGGGTTCCCCCTCTCCATCTCTCTCGGTGGGGGCGGGGTCCCCCCTCTCCATCTCTCTCGGTGGGGGGGGGGTTCCCCCCTCTCCATCTCTCTCGGTGGGGCGTGGGTCCCCCTCGCCATCTCTCTCGGTGGGGGTGGATTCCCCCCTCTCCATCTCTCTCAGTGGGGGGTGGGGTCCCCCTCCATCTCTCTCAGTGGGGGGTTCCCCCTCTCCAACCCTCTCACTGGGGGGGGGGGGTTACCCCCCTCTCCATCTCTCTCGGTGGGGGCGTCCCACTCCATCTCTCTTGGTGGGGGGTCCCCCTCTCCATCTCCCTAGTTGGGGGGGGGGGGGGTTCCCCCTCTCCATCCCTTTCAGTGGCGGGGTGGGGGGGGTGACCCCCTCTCCATCTTTCTCGGTGGTGGGTCCCCCTCTCCATCTCTCTCGGTGGGGGAGGGTTCCCCGCTCTCCATCTCCCTAGTTGGGGGGGGGGTCACACCTCTCCATCTCTCTCGGTGAAGGGGGGTCTCCCCCCTCTCCATCTCTCTCGGTGGGGGGGGGGTTTACCCTCTCTCCACCTCTCTCGGTGGGGGGGAGGTGGTTCCCCCCTCTCCATCACTCTCGGTGGGGGGATCCCCCCTCTACATCTCTCTCAGTGGGGGAGGGGGTCTCCCCTCTCCATCACTCTCGGTGAGGGGAGGGTCCCCCTCTCCATCACTCTCGGTGGGGGTGGTACCCCCCTCTCCATCTCTCTCGGTGGGGGAAGGGGATTCCCCCTCTCCATCCTTCTCGGTGGGGCGGGGGTCCCCCTCGCCATCTCTCTCGGTGGGTGGTCCCCCCTCTCTATCTCTCTCGGTGGGATGGGGGGGTCCCCCCCTCTCCATCTCTCTCTGTGGGGGGGGGGTTCCCCCTCTCCACCTCTCTCGGTGGGTGGGGGAGGTTTCCCCCCTCTCCATCTCTCTCGGTGTGGGGGGGGGGGGGTCGCCTCTCTCCATCTCTCTCGGTGGGGGTGGGGGGTTCCTCCTCTCCATCTCTCTCGGTGGGGGGGGGGGATTCCCCCCTCTCCATCTCTATCATAGAACATAGAACATAGAACATTACAGCGCAGTACAGGCCCTTTGGCCCGCGATGTTGCGCCGACCTGGGAAACCTCTCTGAAGCCCACACTACACTTTTCCCTTATCGTCCTTCTGTCTATCCAATGACTATTTGAATGCCCTTATTGTGGGCGAGTCTACTACTGTTGGAGGCAGGGCATTCCACACCCTCACTACTCTCTTAGTAAAGAATTTACCGCTGACATCTGTCTTATATCTATCTCCCCTCAATTTAAAGCTATGTCTCATCATGCAAGGCATCACCATCCGAGGAAAAAAAGGCTCTCACTGTCCACCCTATCCGATCCTGTGACTATCTTGTGTGCGTCAATTAAGTCACCTCTTAACCTTCTTCTCTCTAACGAAAACAGCCTCAAGTCCCTCAGCCTTTCCTCATAAGATCTTCCCTCCATACCAGGCAACATTGTGGTAAATCTCCTCTGCACCCTTTCCAATGCTTCCACATCCTTCCTATAATGCGGCAACCAGAATTGCACGCAATACTCCAAATGCGGCCGCACCAGAGTTTTGTACAGCTGCAAAATGACCTCATGGCTCCGAAACTCAGTCCCTCTACCAATAAAAGCTAACACACCGTACACCTTCTTAACAAATCTCTCAACCTGAGTGGCAACTTTCAGGGGTCTATGTACATGGACATCGAGATCTCTCTGCTCATCCACACTGCCTAGAATCTTACCATTAGCCCAGTACTCTGTCTTCCTGTTATTCCTTCCAAAATGAATCACCTCACACTTTTCTGCATTAAGCTCCATTTGCCACCTCTCAGCCCAGCTCTGCAGCTTATCTATGTCCCTCTGTAACGTGTAACATCCTTCCGCACTGTCCACAACTCTACCAACTTTAGTCTCATCTGCAAATTTACTCACCCATCCTTCTACGCCCTCCTCCAGGTCATTTATAAAAATGACAAACAGCAGTGGCCCAAAACAGGTCATTGTGGTACACCACTAGTAACTGGACTCCAGTCTGAACATTTCCCATCAACCACCACCAATTTCTAGCCAATTTCTGATCCAAACTGCTAAATCTCCCTGAATACCATGCTTCCGTATTTTCTGCAGTAGCCTACCGTGGGGAACCTTATCAAACGATTTACTTAAATCCATAATCACCACATCAACTGCTTTACCCTCATCCACCTGTTTGGTCAACAAAGAACAAAGAACAAAGAAATGTACAGCACATGAACAGGCCCTTCGGCCCTCCAAGCCCGTGCCGACCATGCTGCCCGACTAAACTACAATCTTCTACACTTCCTGGGTCCGTATCCTTCTATTCCCATCCTATTCATATATTTGTCAAGATGCCCCTTAAATGTCCCTATCGTCCCTGCATCCACTACCTCCTCCGGTAGCGAGTTCCAGGCACCCACTACCCTCTGCGTAAAAAACTTGCCTCGTACATCTACTCTAAACCTTGCCCCACTCACCTTAAACCTATGCCCCCTAATAATTGACCCCTCTACCCTGGAGAAAAGCCTCTGACTATCCACTCTGTCTATGCCCCTCATAATTTTGTGTACCTCTATCAGGTCTCCCCTCAACCTCCTTCGTTCCAGTGAGAACAAACCGAGTTTATTCAACCACTCCTCATAGCTAATGCCCTCCATACCAGGCAATATTCTGGTAAATCTCTTCTGCACCCTCTCTAAAGCCTCCACATCCTTCTGGTAGTGTGGCGACCAGAATTGAACACTCTACTCCAAGTGTGGCCTAACTAAGGTTCTATATAGCTGCAACATGACTTGCCAATTCTTATACTCAATGCCCCGGCCAATGAAGGCAAGCATGCCGTATGACTTCTTGACTACCTTCTCCACCTGTGTTGCCCCTTTCAATGACCTGTGGACCTGTACTCCTAGATCTCTTTGACTTTCAATACTCTTGAGGGTTCTACCATTCACTGTATATTCCCTACCTGCATTAGACCTTCCAAAATGCATTGCCTCACATTTGTCCGGATTAAACTCCATCTGACATCTCTCCGCCCAAGTCTCCAGACAATCTAAATCCTGCTGTATCCTCCCACAGTCCTCATCGCTATCCACAATTCCACCAACCTTTGTGTCGTCTGCAAACTTACTAATCAGACCAGTTACATTTTCCTCCAAATCATGAATATATACTACAAAGAGCAAAGGTCCCAGCACTGATCCCTGTGGAACACCACTGGTCACAGCCCTCCAATAAGAAAAGCATCCCTCCATTGCTACTCTCTGCCTTCTATGGCCTAGCCAGTTCTGTATCCACCTCGCCAGCTCACCCCTGATCCCGTGTGACTTCACCTTTTGTACTAGTCTACCATGAGGGACCTTGTCAAAGGCCTTACTGAAGTCCATATAGACAACATCTACTGCCCTACCTGCATCAATCGTCTTAGTGACCTCCTCGAAAAACTCTATCAAGTTAGTGAGACACGACCTCCCCTTCACAAAACCATGCTGCCTCTCACAAATACGTCCATTTGCTTCCAAATGGGAGTAGATCCTGTCTCGAAGAATTTTCTCCAGTAATTTCCCTACCACTCAAGTAAGGCTCACCGGCCTGTAGTTCCCGGGATTATCCTTGCTACCCTTCTTAAACAGAGGAACAACATTGGCTATTCTCCAGTCCTCCGGGACATCCCCTGAAGACAGCGAGGATCCAAAGATTTCTGTCAAGGCCTCAGCAATTTCCTCTCCAGCCTCCTTCAGTATTCTGGGGTAGATCCCATCAGGCCCTGGGGACTTATCTACCTTAATATTTTTTAAGACACCCAACACCTCGTCTTTTTGGATCACAATGTGACCCAGGCTCTCTACACCCCCTTCTCCAGACTCAACATCTACCAATTCCTTCTCTTTGGTGAATACTGATGCAAAGTATTCATTTAGTACCTCGCCCATTTCCTCTGGCTCCACACATAGATTCCCTTGCCTATCCTTCAGTGGGCCAACCCTTTCCCTGGCTACCCTCTTGCTTTTTATGTACGTGTAAAAAGCCTTGGGATTTTCCTTAACCCTATTTGCCAATGACTTTTCGTGACCCCTTCTAGCCCTCCTGACTCCTTGCTTAAGTTCCTTCCTACTTTCCTTATATTCCACGCAGGCTTCGTCTGTTCCCAGCCTTTTAGCCCTGACAAATGCCTCCTTTTTCTTTTTGACGAGGCCTACAATATCACTCGTCATCCAAGGTTCCCGAAAATTGCCGTATTTATCTTTCTTCCTCACAGGAACATGCCGGTCCTGTATTCCTTTCAACTGCCACTTGAAGGCCTCCCACATTTCAGATGTTGATTTGCCCTCAAACATCCGCCCCCAATCTATGTTCTTCAGTTCCCGCCTAATATTGTTATAATTAGCCTTCCCCCAATTTAGCACATTCATCCTCGGACCACTCTTATCCTTGTCCACCAGTACTTTAAAACTTACTGAATTGTGGTCACTGTTCCCGAAATGCTCCCCTACTGAAACATCTACCACCTGGCCAGGCTCATTCCCCAATACCAGGTCCAGTACCGCCCCTTCCCTCGTTGGACTGTCTACATATTGTTTTAAGAAGCCCTCCTGGATGCTCCTTACAAACTCCGCCCCGTCTAAGCCCCTGGCACTAAGTGAGTCCCAGTCAATATTGGAAAAGTTGAAGTCTCCCATCACCACAACCCTGTTGTTTTTCCTCTTTTCCAAAATCTGTCTACCTATCTGCTCCTCTATCTCCCGCTGGCTGTTGGGAGGCCTGTAGTATACCCCCAACATTGTGACTGCACCCTTCTTATTCCTGATCTCTACCCATATAGCCTCACTGCCCTCTGAGGTGTCCTCTCGCAGTACAGCTGTGATATTCTCCCGAACAAGTAGCGCAACTCCGCCTCCCCTTTTACATCCCCCTCTATCCCGCCTGAAACATTTAAATCCTGGAACGTTTAGCTGCCAATCCTGCCCTTGCCTCAACCAGGTCTCTGTAATGGCAACAACATCATAGTTCCAAGTACTAATCCAAGCTCTAAGTTCATCAGCCTTACCCGTAATGCTCCTTGCATTAAAACATATGCACTTCAGGCCACCAGACCCGCTGTGTTCAGCAACTTCTCCCTGTCTGCTCTGCCTCAGAGCCACACTGTCCCTATTCCCTAGTTCTCCCTCAATGCTCTCACCTTCTGACCTATTGCTCCCGTGCCCACCCCCCTGCCATACTAGTTTAAACCCTCACCTTCTCAAAGAACTCAATAAAGTTTGTGAGGCACGACCTACCCTTCACGAAACCATGTTGACTATGTCTAATCAAATTATTCATTTCCAGATGATTATACACCCTATCTCTTATAAACCTTTCCAAGATTTTGCCCACAACAGAAGTAAGGCTCACTGGTCTATATTTACCGGGGTTGTCTCTACTCCCCTTCTTGAACAAGGGGACAACATTTGCTATCCTCCAGTCTTCTGGCACTATTCCTGTTGACAAAGGTGACTTAAAGATCAAAGAAAAAGGCTCAGCAATCTCCTCCCTAGCTTCCAAGAGAATCCTAGGATAAATCCCATACGGCCCAGGGGACTTATCTATTTTCACACTTTCCAGAATTGCTAACACCTCCTCCTTATGAACCTCAAGCCCTTCTAGTCTAGTAGCCTGAATCTCAGTATTCTCCTCGACAGCATTGTCTTTTTCCTGTGTGAATACTGACGAAAAATATTCATTTAGCACGTCTCCTATCTCCTCAGATTCCAAGCACAACTTCCCACTGCTGTCCTTCACTGGCCCTACTCTTACCCTAGTCATTCGTTGATTCCTGACACATCTATAGAAAGCTTTAGGGTTATCCTTGATCCTACCTGCCAAAGACTTCTCATGACCCCTCCTGGCTCTTCTTAGCTCTTTCTTTAGGTCCTTCCTAGCTAACTTGTAACTCTCGAGCGCCTTAACTGAACCTTCAAGTCTCATCTTTACATAAGCCTCCTTCTTCCTCTTGACAAGTGTTTCGACTGCTTTAGTAAACCACGGTTCCCTTGCTCGCCCACTTCCTCCCTACCTGACAGGTACATACTTAGCAGGGACACGCAGTAGCTGTTCCTTGAACAAGCACCACTTTTCCATTGTGCCCATCCCCTGCAGTTTTCCTCTCCATCTCAGTGGGGGTGGGGGGGTGGGGTTCCCCCCTCTCCATCTCTCTCGGTGGGGGGGGGGGGATTCTCCCCTCTCCATCCCTCTCGGTGGGGGGGGGGGGTTCCCCCATCTCCATCTCTCTCGGTGGGGGGTCTCCCCTCTCCATCTCTCTCGGTGGGGGGTCCCCCTCTCCATCTCACTCGGTGGGGGGTCCACCCTCTCCACCTCTCTCGGTGGGGGCGGGGTTCCTCACTCTCCATCTCTCTCGGTGGGGGGGGGTCCCCATTTCCGTCTCTCTAGGTGGGGGGGGGTCTCCTTCTCCATCTGTCTCGGTGGGGGGGGGGGGTTTCCCCCCTCTCCATCTCTCCCGGTGGGGTGGGGGGGCGGTCGCCATCTATCACTCCATCTCTCTCGGTCTCTGCGTCTCTTCCGTCTGTCTCTGGGAATCTGTCAAAACAAAATCCACAATTAGCAGTCGGCCATTTTATGTCAGTTCACGGTGGCCATTTTAATTCTGTTCACGGCGGCCATTTTATGTCAGCTCACGGCAGCCATTTTAAGTCAGCTCACGGTGGCCATTTTATGTCAGTTCACGGTGGCCATTATATGTGAGCAGAGGGCGGATCGACCCTGTGTCCTCAGCGCCGGAGGCAGCAGTGCTAACCACTGTGCCACGTGTCAACCACATTGAGCCATTTCAGACAGTTGTACACGTTGGTGTAAAATACATTGAAGGAAAGAGTCATATTAAAACAGTGATTTGTTGGGATATGTGGAGGGACTGACGGATATGGGTGACCTTGTACACCAGTCAGTGAAAGTGGAGAAGGGGAAGGAGCAAGCAGTTAAGAAGGCAAATTATATGTTTGCCTTCATTGCAAGAGGGATTTGAGTTCAGAAGTGGAGATGTCTTACTGCAGTTATTCTGGGCCTTTGTGAGACCACAACTGGAGTACTGTACACAGTTTCTGTCTCCTTAACTAAGAACGGATATAGTTGCCAGAGAGGGAGTGCAGCGGAGGGTCAATCGGCTGATAGTGAGATTGCCGGACTGTCCTACAAGAAAACGGTGCTCCCCCACAACCAGCACTGTCAGTGCTCCCACCACACAGCCAGCACTGTCAGTGCTCCCCCACACAGCCAGCACTGTCAGTGCTCCCACCACACAGCCAGCACTGTCAGTGCTCCCCCACTGAGCCAGCACTGTCAGTGCTCCCCCACACAGCCAGCACTGTCAGTGCTCCCCACACAGGCAACACTGTCAGTGCTCCCCCCCCACACAGCCAGCACTGTCAGTGATCCCACCCACAACCAGCACTGTCAGTGCTCCCGCTACACAGCCAGCACTGCCAGTGCTCCCACCACACAGCCAGCACTGTCAGTGCTCCCCCACTGAGACAGCACTGTCAGTGCTCCTCCCACATAGCCAGCACTGTCAGTGCTCCACCCCCCCGCCCCCACACAGCCAGCACTGTCAGTTATTAACTTGGCGATTGATACAGCGCTATGGGGAGAGAGTGGGGCACTGGGATTAGTTTGGGGATTGATACAGGGCTATGAGGAGTGAGTGGGGCAGTGGGATTGTTTTGGTGATTGCTCCAGGGCTATGGGAAGAGAGCGGGGCAGTGAGATTAGTTTGGGGATTGATACAGGGCTATGGGGAAAGAGCCGGGCAGTGGGATTGTTTTGGGGATTGATCCAGGGCTATGGGAAGATAGTGGGGTAGTGGGATTAATTTGGGATTGATACATGGCTATGAGGGTAGAGTGGGGCAGTGGGATTAGTTTGGGATTGATACAGGATTCTGGGGAGATAGTAGGGCAGTGTGATTAGTCTGGGGATTGATACGGGGCTATGTGGAGAGGACGGGGCAGTGACCTTAGTTTGGGATTGATACAGGGCTATGAGAATAGAGCGGGACAGTGGAATTAGCTTGGATTAATTCAGAGCTACGGGAAGAAGGCGGCGCAGTGGGATTAGTGTGTATTAATCCAGGGTTATGTGGAGGGAGTGGGGCAGTGGGATAAGTTTGGATTGACCCAAGGCTCTGGGGACATATTGGGGCAGGAGGATATGTTTGAATTGACACAAAGCTATGCGGAGAGAGTGTAGCAGTGGGATTAGTTCGTCAAACAGAAACACATGCATGTGCACACACTGACAGATACATACACATGTACAGATACATGCGTACACACACATCCACTCCTACATAGACACATGTGTGCCTGCGCGCGCACACACACAATTTTGCTGTGTACATTAACCCTTTAAGGCAATTTGGTAGATTGCAACACATCCTATTTTGCCAATGACATCAAACATTAGACAGCATTGTAAGCAACATTGCTGAAACAAATTGCAGAGAGGTTTAATATTTTGTCTGAAGACTGAACTGGTGGATGCATTTCAGTGAAGGGAAATGTAAGATGTTGTACTTTAGACTTAAAAAGATTAACTCTGTGTTCTTTATAAATGATGAGAAGGCAGAATCACTGGAAGTTTAAACTGTACAGATATTTCACAGCTGGATTCACACAATACCGACAGCAATGTATCGTAGATTTTGGAAGTGCCACAAATGTTGTCAAATGTAGTACGTGGGGTCCCTCAATGTTTCAATCTTACTGAGAGACTGTCAGCCCACAGGGACAACATTTCTGTTTAATAGGACTGATGCAAAGTTAAAATAGTTCCGTTTCAAAGTTTAAATTAACCAGGCATTTTTCTGTGCAGCTTTCGGAATCTGTCAGTGGAAGTTACTTCATACAGTCAAGTGTTAACAAGTGTATGGGGAACTGATTAGAAGTTTTGATGGAGATATTCCTGCATTATGGAAATGTGTGAGATCTATTTACGGTTGGGAAATGGATTAATGATCAAAGGATGCAGTTGTTTGTTAATTACATTAGACTGAGAGCCTTGAAGATTCACAACTTCCATGTGCTGTGAGAAAGGATTGATTCACCAAGGTCTATTATTCAAATACTTCAGACAAGTGAAAAAGCTACAGGAACATTGATTATACTGACAGAGACAAGCAGACACCTGTAATCGGAGCTTAAACTTCATGTTTGAATGTGAAGTGCTGAACTCATGATAGCAATAAACAAGAGTCCACCCTGGGATTCTGTGCAATTTAAGTTCTGTTTTTCCAAAAAATAAAAATAACTATCTGCAATGGAAAATTCATTGGACAGGCCAAAGGGATTTTGAGTCTGTATTAAACCCCAGACAGTATTTGTGTTGTGAGTGTTTGATGGACAGTGTAGATGAAGCTTTACTCTGAATCACTGGAATTCAGTCTCAGGGGTGATTTAATCAAAATGCTTCAGAATAATAATTGATATTGTACATCTCGTGTGTGTCTCAGTGTCAGCTCTGAATCATGTTCAGCACAATCTCATCCTGTTTCTGTGTGTGTCTCTCTCTCTCACTGAAATTAGCTGGTCCATTTCCTAAATTACCACTTTTCAAAAGGCTCCATTGCCTTTGAAGCAGTTTGTGATCCCCAAAGGTTATGAAAACTGCTTTAGAAATATCTGTCCCAAAGCTGCTGTGAGGATGTTCAGAGTCAGTGTGTGACTTGGGTCACACACAGGCCAGATACACCTCTCCAAGTTAAAGATTTCTCTCCATTTGAAAGATGTATTGACCCAGTCTGTCTGAGTTTGAGTATCTGTTTTTCTGAACACGTGTCTGTGTGTTAGGGGGTGGGGGGCATTTATGTGTGGCATTCTTTACGCAGCACTGTAAGTTACACGGTAGCACCGTGGGTAGCACTGCGGCTTCACAGCTCCAGGGTCCCAGGTTCGAATCCCGGCTTAGGTCAGTCTGTGCGGAGTCTGCACGTTCTCCAATTGTCCACATGGGTTTCTCCCGGGTGCTCCGGTTTCCCCATGACGTCCCGAAGGACGTGCTGTTTGGTGAATTGGACATTATGTATTCTCCCTCAGTGTACCCGAACATGCGCCAGAGTTTGGCGACTAGGGACTTTTCTCAGTAACTTCATTGCAGTGTGACTGTGTGTGTGTCTGTGTGTGCCTGTGTGTGTGTGTATCTGTGTGTCTCAGTTTGACTTTGTTTCGTACTCATTGAAGATCATGAGATAGAAAGTTTGATAGAACGTTTGGCAGCATTGAAGGTGTAAACAATAATGACAGAGACAGTGTGAACCCTGAAGAGAGCGCCTTACCTAGGCCCACTCCCCTACCCTATCGCTGTCACCCCACCTAACCTGAACACTTTAGATACTGAGGGCAATTTTGATTTATCTTGGCCAACCCACCTTACCTGCACGTCTTTGGACTGTGGGAGGAAACCGGAGCACCCGGAGGAAACGCACGCACACACGGGGAGAACGTGCAGACTCCGCACAGACAGTGACCTAAGCGGGGAATCGAACCTGGGACCCTGTAGCTGTGAGGCAGCAGTGCTAACCACTGTTCAATCCCGGCTCTGGGTCACTGTCCGTGTGGAGTTTGCACATTCTCCCCGTGTTTACGTGCGTTTCGCCCCCACAACCCAAAGATGTGCCGGGCAGCTGGATTTGCCACACTAAATTGCTCCTTAATTGGAAACACTGAACTGGGCACTCTGAATGTATTGAAAAAATCTTTTTATTGCCATTTTCACAATTCTGTGCATTGCGTCTTGTTTACATTTATCAGAGAGTGAAAAGGCTTTCTCTTACGTTTCTTTAGTTACAAACTCTTGCCGTTCAGTTTGGCGTGTCTGACGCCCCCCCCCCGCCCCCAACCCCCCTTTCCCTAACCCTTCCCCTCTCTCCCCCGCAGACCCTCCGTGATGCCCTTCCTGGCCGACCTGGTGTGTGACCCCCTTTTCCTTTTTTACCCCCTTACCCCCTTTCTTTTCTCCCTCCATCCGTTTCAGCCGTGTTCTTTCAGTGGATTGGGGGGGGGGTCCTCCCTCTCCATCCCTCTAGGTGTGGGGGGAGTCCCCCTCTCCATTTCTCTCGGTGGGGGGGCTCCCCCTCTCCATCCCTCCCGGTGGGAGGGTGTCCCGCCCTCTCCACCCCTCTCGGTGGGGGGGGGGCACCCCTCTCCATCTCTTTCGGTGGGGGTAGGTATCCCCCCTCTCCATCTCTCTCGGTGGGGGAGGGGTTCCCCCCTCTTCAACTGTCTCTGTGTGGGTGGGTTACCCCGTTCCATCCCTCTCGCTGGGGGAGGGGTTTACCCCCTCTCCATCTCTCTCGGTGTGAGGGGGTTACCCCCTCTCCATCCCTCTGGGTGAGGGAGGGGTGGGTTCCCCCTCTCCATCTATCTCGGTGGGGGTTCCCCCTCTCCATCTCTCTCTGTTGTGGTTCCCCCCTCTCCACCCCTCTCGGTGTGGGGGGGGTTCCCCCTCTCCACCTCTCTCGGTGGGGGTGGGTATCCCCCCTCTCCATCCCTCTCGGTGGGGGGGGGGGTCCAATGTCTCCATCGCTTTCGGTGGGGGTGGGATTTCCATCTCCCTCGGTGGAGAGGTTCCCCCCTACCCATCTCTCTCGATTTAGGGGTGTTTCACCCTCTCCATCGCTCTCGGTGGGGGCGCGTCCCCCCTCTCCATCTCTCTCGCTGGGGGGTTTATTCCCCCTCTCCATCTCTCTCGGTGGGCGGGGGTCCCCCTCTCCCCATCTCTCTCGGTGGGGGGGGGGTTCTCCCTTCTCCATCTCTCTCGATTTGGGGGGTTCCCCCTCTCCATCGCTCGGTGGGGGGGGACATCCACCCCTCGCCATCTCTCTCGCTGGGGGGGATGGGTCCCCCTCTCCATCTCTCTCGGTGGGCGGGTCCCCCCCTCCCCATCTCTCTCGGTTGGGGGGGTGTTCTCCCTTCTCCATCTCTCTCGATTTGGGGGGTTCCCCCCTCTCCATCGCTCTCGGTGGGGGGGGGTATCCACCCCTCTCCATCTCTCTCACTGAGGGGGGGTTCCCCGTCTCCATCTCTCTCCGTGGGCGCGTTCCCCCCTCCACATCTATCTCGGTGGGGGGGGGGGGCGGGTTCCCCTCTCTCCATCTCTCTCTGTGGGGGGGGGGGTTCCCCCGTCTCCATCTCTCTCGGTCTCTGGGTCAGTTCACGGGGGCAATTTTATGTCAGTTCACGTGGGCCATTTTATGTCAGTTCACGGGGGCCATTTTGTGTCAGTTCACGGTGGCCATTTTATGTCAGTTCACCGGGGCCATTTTATATCAGTCGACGTGGGCCATTTTACGTCAGATCACGGGGGCCATTTTATGTCAGTTTATGGTGGCCATTTTATGTCAGTTCATGGGGGCCATTTTATGTCAGTCGACGGGGGCCTTTTTATGTCAGTTCACAATAGCCATTTATGTCAATTCACGGTGGTCATTTTATGTCAGTTCACGGTGGCCATTGTACGCCAGTTCATTGTGGCCAATTTATTTGTCAGTTTATTGTGGCCATTATATGTCAGTCGACGGGAGCCATTTTATGTCAGTTCACAATAGCCATTTATGTCAGTTCACGGTGGCCATTTAATGTCAGTTCGCGGTGGCCATTTAATGACAGTTCACGGCAGCCATTTTATGTCAGTTCACGGTGGCCAATTTATGTCAGTTTACAGCGGCCATTTCATGTCAGTTCACGGTGGCCATTTCATGTCAGTTCACGGTGGCGTTATTATTTCAGTTCACGGTGGCCATTTTATGTCAATTCACGGTGGTCATTTTATGTCAGTTCACGGTGGCCATTTTATGTCAGCTCACGGGGGCCATTTTATGGCAGTTCTCAATTGCCATTTTATGTCACTTCACGGTGGTCATTTTATGTCAGTTCGCAATGGCCATTTTATGTCAGTTCACGGTATCTATTTTATGTCAATTCACGGTGCTCATTTTGTTTCAGTTCACACTGGCTATTTTATGTCAGTTCACGGTGGCCATTTTATGTCAGTTCACGTAGGCCATTTTATGTCAGTTCAAGGCGGCCATTTTATGTCAGTTCACGGCGGCCATTTTATGTCAGTTCACGGTGGCCATTTTATGTCAGTTCACGTAGGCCATTTTATATCAGTTCAAGGCGGCCATTTTATGTCAGTTCACGGCGGCCATTTTATGTCAGTTCACGGTGGCCATTTTATGTCAATTCACGGTGGCCATTTTATGTCAGTTCACGGTGGCCATTTTACTCCAGTTCACTGTGGCCAATTTACATCAGCTCACGGTGGCCATTTTATGTCAGTTCACGGTGGCCAATTTATGTCAGTTTACAGCGGCCATTTCATGTCAGTTCACGGTGGCCATTTCATGTTGGTTCACGGTGGCGTTATTATTTCAGTTCACGGTGGCCATTTTATGTCAATTCACGGTGGTCATTTTATGTCAGTTGACGGTGGTCATTTTATGTCAGTTCACGGTGGCCATTTAATGTCAGCTCACGGGGGCCATTTTATGGCAGTTCGCAATGGCCATTTTATGTCAGTTCACGGTGGTCATTTTATGTCAGTTCGCAATGGCCAATTTATGTCAGTTCACGGTGGCCATTTTATGTCAGTTGACGGTGCTCATTTTATTTCAGTTCACAATGGCCATTTTATGTCAGTTCACGGTGGCCATTTTATGTCAATTCACGGTGGCCATTTTATGTCAGTTCACGGTGGCCATTTTACTCCAGTTCACTGTGGCCAATTTACATCAGTTCACGGTGGCCATTTTATGTCAGTCGATGGGTGCCATTTAATGTCAGTTCACGTTGGCCATTTTATGTCAATTCACGGTGGCCATTTTATGTCAGTTCGCGGTGGCCATTTAATGACAGTTCACGGCAGCCATTTTATGTCAGTTCACGGTAGCCAATTTATGTCAGTTTACAGCGGCCATTTCATGTCAGTTCACGGTGGCCATTTCATGTCGGTTCACGGTGGCGTTATTATTTCAGTTCACGGTGGCCATTTTATGTCAATTCACGGTGGTCATTTTATGTCAGTTGACGGTGGTCATTTTATGTCAGTTCACTTTGGCCATTTTATGTCAATTCATGGTGGCCATTTTATGTCAGTTCGCGGTGGCCATTTAATGACAGTTCACGGCAGCCATTTTATGTCAGTTCACGGTAGCCAATTTATGTCAGTTTACAGCGGCCATTTCATGTCAGTTCACGGTGGCCATTTCATGTCGGTTCACGGTGGTCATTTTATGTCAGTTCACGGTGGCCATTTAATGTCAGCTCACGGGGGCCATTTTATGGCAGTTCGCAATGGCCATTTTATGGCAGTTCGCAATGGCCATTTTATGTCAGTTCACGGTGGTCATTTTATGTCAGTTCGCAATGGCCATTTTATGTCAGTTCACGGTGGC
Source organism: Scyliorhinus torazame (assembly GCF_047496885.1). NCBI lineage: Eukaryota > Metazoa > Chordata > Chondrichthyes > Carcharhiniformes > Scyliorhinidae > Scyliorhinus > Scyliorhinus torazame. Next base: position 102,635,828 of record NC_092726.1, on the reverse strand, counting down.
CATTTTATGTCAGTTCACGGTGCTCATTTTATTTCAGTTCACAATGGCCATTTTATGTCAGTTCACGGTGGCCATTTTATGTCAATTCACGGTGGCCATTTTATGTCAGTTCACGGTGGCCATTTTACTCCAGTTCACTGTGGCCAATTTACATCAGTTCACGGTGGCCATTTTATGTCAGTCGATGGGTGTCATTTAATGTCAGTTCACGTTGGCCATTTTATGTCAATTCACGGTGGCCATTTTATGTCAGTTCGCGGTGGCCATTTAATGACAGTTCACGGCAGCCATTTTATGTCAGTTCACGGTGGCCAATTTATGTCAGTTCACAGCGGCCATTTCATGTCAGTTCACGGTGGCCATTTCATGTCAGTTCACGGTGGCGTTATTATTTCAGTTCACGGTGGCCATTTTATGTCAGTTCACAGTGGTCATTTTATGTCAGTTGACGGTGGTCATTTTATGTCAGTTCACGGTGGCCATTTTATGTCAGCTCACGGGGCCATTTCATGGCAGTTCGCAATGGCCATTTTATGTCTGTTCACGGTGGTCATTTTATGTCAGTTCACAAGGGCCATTCTATGTCAGTTCACGGTGGCTATTTTATGTCAGTTCACGGTGGCCAATTTATGTCACTCACGGCGGCCATTTTATGTCAGTTCAAGGCGGCCATTTTATGTCAGTTCACGGCGGCCATTTTATGTCAGTTCACGGTGGACATTTTATGTCAATTCACGGTGGACATTTTATGTGAGCACAGGACGGATCGACCCTGTGTCCTCCGCGCCGGAGGCAGCAGTGCTAACCACTGTGCCACATGTCACCCCCACTGAGACATTTCTGACAGTTGTACACGTTGGTGTAAAATACATTGGCGGAAAGAGTCATATTAAAACAGTGATTTGTTGGGATATGTGGAGGGACTGACGGATCTGGGTGACCTTGTACACCAGTCAGTGAAAGTGGAGAGGGGGATCAGCAAGCAGTTAAGAAGTCCAATGATATGTTGTCCTTCATTGCAAGAGGGATTTGAGTTCAGAAGTGGAGATGTCTTACTGCAGTTATGCTGGGTCTTGGTGAGACCACACCTGGAGTACTGTGTACAGTTTCGGTCTCCCTAACTAAGAAAGGATATACTTGCCAGAGAGGGAGTGTAGCGGTGGGTCAATCAGCTGATAGTGAGATTGCCGGACTGTCCTGAAAGAAAACGGTGCTTCCCCCACAGCCAGCACTGTCAGTGCTCCCACCACACAGCCATAACTGTCAGTGCTCCCCATACAGCCAGCACTGCCAGTGCTGCCCCACACAGCCAGCACTGTCAGTGCTCCCCCCACACAGCCAGCACTGTCCGTGCTCCTACCACACAGCCAGCCCTGTCAGTGCTCCCCACACAGCCAGCACTGTCAGTGCTCCCCCACACAGCCAGCACTGTCAGTGCTCCCCCACACAACCAGCACTGTAAGTGCTCCCCACACAGCCAGCACTGTCAGTGCTCCCAACACCCAGCCAGCACTTCAGTGCTCCCACGCACAGCCAGCACTGCCAGTGTTCCCACCACATAGCCAGCACTGTCAGTGCTCCCACCACACACAGCTAGCACTGCCGGTGCTCCCCACAGTCAGCACTGCCAGTGCCCTCCGCACTTCCAGCAGTGCCAATGCTCCCCACACAGCCAGCACTGTCAGTGCTACCAACACACAGCCAGCACTGCCAGTGCTCCCACCACACAGCCAGCACTGTCAGTGCTCCCACCCCACAGAGAGCACGGCCAGTGCTCCCCCGCAGCCAGCATAGCCAGTGCTCCCACAACCAGCACTGCCAGTGTTTCACCCACAACCAACACAGCCCTGGCTCCATCACACAGTCAGTACTGGCAGTACTCCCCACACATCCAGCACTGCTAGTGCTCCCCTACAACCTGCACTGCCAGTGCTCCTCCAAACCCAGCACTGCCAGTGCTCCAACACCACATCCAGCACTGACAGTGCTACCCCCACACAGCCAGCACTCTCAGTGCTCCCCCATAGCCAGCGCTCCCTCCCCCACTGCCAGCACTGCCAATGCTCCCCCACAGCCAGCACTGCAAGTGATCCCCCACAGGCAGCACTGCATGTGCTCCCCACACAGCACTGCCAGTGCTCCCCTCACAACCAGCACTGCCCGTGCTCCCAAGTGCCAGAACTGCCAGTGCTCCCACCCCCACCTCCACAGCACTGCCAGTGCTCCCACAGCCAGCCCTGCCAGTGCTACCCCTCAGACAGCACCGCCAGTGCTCCTACCCAAGGCCAGCATCGCCAGTGGTCCCCTCCACATCGAGCACTGCCAGTTCACCACCCACATCCGACACTGCCAGTGCTCCCCCACAGCCAGCATTGCCAGTGATCCCCCTACAACCAGCAATGCCAGTGCTCCACACAACCAGCACTGCCAGTGCAGCCACTCACAATCGGCACTGCCAGTGTTCCTCCCCACAACCAGCACTGCCGGTGCCCCCCCTCACATCCAGCACTGCCAGTGCCCATCTCAGAGCCAGCACTGCCAGTGCTCCCCGCAGCCAGCACTGCCTGAGCTTCCCCCACCAAGGCCAGCACTGGCAGTGCACCCCTCCACATATATCACTGCCTGTGCTCCCCCATAGCCAGAACTGCCAGTGCTCCCCTCTCACACATCCTGCACTATCATTGCTCCCCACACAGACAGCACTGGCAAAGCTCCCCTCCACAGCCAGTGCTCCCCTCCACACCAACACTGTCAGTGCACCCCACAGCAAGCACTTCCAGTGCTCCCCCACAGACGACCAACACTGCCAGTGCCCCCCAACCCCACCACAGCCAGCACTGCCAGTGTTTCAACCACAGCCAACACAGCCAGAGCTCCCGCCCCCCTAGAAACAGCATCGCTAGTGCTCCACCACAGCCAGCACTGCCAGTGAAACCCTACAACCTGCACTGCCAGAGCTCCTCCAAAACCAACACTGCCAGTGCTCCCCAAACAGCCAGCACTGACAGTGCTCCCCACAACCAGCACTGCCAGTGCTCACCCTCACATCCAGCACTGCCAGTGCTACCCACACAGCCAGAACTGCCAGTGCTACCCCTCAGACATCACCGTCAGTTCTCCCACCCAACGCCAGCACTGGCAATGCCCCCTCCACATCTAGCACTGCCGGTGCTCCACCCACAGCCTACACTGCCAGTGCTCCTCACAGCCAGCATTGCCAGTGATCCCCCTACAGCCAGCAATGCCTGTGCTACCCACAACCAGCACTGCCTTTGCTGCAACTCACAATCAGCACTGCCAGTGTTCCTCCCCACAAACAGCACTGCCGGTGCTCCCACTCACATCCAGCACTGCCAGTGCCCATCTCAGAGCCAGCCCTGCCTTTCCTCCCCACAGCCAGCACTGCCTGGGCTTCCCCCACCAAGATCAGCACTGACAGTGCTCCCCTCCACATATATCACTGCCTGTGCTCCCCCATAGCCAGAACGTCCCAGTACTCCCCTTCACACATCGTGCACTGTCATTGCTCTCCCACACAAACAGCACTGGCAATGCTCCCCTCCACAGCAAGTGCTCCCCTCCACAGCCAGCACTGCCAGTGCTCTCCACAGCCAGAACTTCCAGTGCTCCTCCCCCACAGACGACCAGCACTGCCAGTGTCCCCACCCCCATAACAGCCAGCACTGCCAGTGCTGGCGAACTGCCACATCCAGCACTGCTAGTGCTCACCCTCAGCCAGCCCTGCCAGTGCTCTCCACTGCCATTATGGCCAGTGCTCCCCACACAGCCAGCACTACCAGTGCTCCCCAGATCCAGCACTGCCAGTGCTCCCCACCACAGCCAGCACTGTCAGTCCTCATCCCCACAGCCAGCACTGCCAGTGCCTCATCCCTACAGCCAGCACTTCGAGTGAACCCCCCCCCCCCACAGCCAGCACTGCCAGTGCTCCCCGACAGCCAGCAGAGCGACTGCTCCCCCACAGCCAGCACTGCCAGTGGTCCCCCACAACCTGCACTGCCAGTGCTCCCTCACGAGCAGCATTGCCTGCACTCGCCATCACATCAGCACTCCTCGAGTCCACCCCACAGCCAGCGCTTCCAGTGCTCATCCCCACTGCCAGCACTTCCAATGCTCCCCCACATCCAAACAGCACTGCCAATGCTCACTGCCACACAGACAGCACTGCCAGTGCTCCCCACAGACAGCAATGCCAGTGCGCCCGCCTATAAACAGCACTGCCAGTGCTCCCGCACATCCAGCACTGCCACTGCTCCCCACAACCAGCACTGCCAGTGCTCCCCACACAGACTGCACCGGCCGTGCTCCCACCACACAGCCAGCACTGTCAGTGCTTACCTCACTTCCAGCGCTTCCAGTGCTCCCACACAACCAGCACTGTTAGCGCTCCCGTCCTCCCACATCCAGCACTGCCAGTGCTCCCCGCAGAGCAAGCACTGCCAGTGCTCCCCACAGCCAGCACTGCCAGTGCTCCCCCACTTATCCAGAACTTCCAGTGATACCCCCCAGACAGCCAGCCCTGCTAGTGCTTCACCCACAGCCAGCACTGCCAGTGCTCCACCCACAGCCAGCACTGCCAGTGCTCTCCATCGCCAGTATTGATAGTTCTCCCCCACACAAACACTGCCAGTGCTCCCACAGCCAGCACTGCCAACGCTCTCCCCATTGCCAGTGCTCGGCCAGAGCCAGCACTGAAAGTGCTCCCTCCCACAACCAGCACTGTCAGTGCTCTCGTACACGGCTAGCAATGCCAGTTCCCCCCACCACCCCCGAGCCAACACTGTCAGTGCTATCCCCGACGGGCAGCACTGCCAGTACTCCCCCAAAGCCTGCGGTGCCAGAGCTCCCCATCCAGCCAGCACTGCCAGTGCTCCCCTACAGCCAGCGGTGCCAGTGCTCCCCACCGACAGCACTGCCAGTGCTCCCCACAGCTAGCAGTGCCAGTGCTCCTCCATCCAACCAGCACTGCCAGTACTCCCCCCACAGCCAGCACAGCCTGTGACCCCCATCAGCAGTCCCTCCCCCACCGCAAGCACTAACAGTGCTCCCCTTACACAGCCAGCACTGCCAGTGCTTCCCCACATCCAGCACTGCCAGTGTTCTCACCACAGACAGCACTGTCAGTGATCATTCCCACAGCCAGCACTGCCAGTGCTCCCCGACAGCCAGCAGTGCGACTGCCCCCCCACAGCCAGCGCTGCCAGTGGTCCCCCACAACCTGCACTGCCAGTGCTACCCCCACGAGCAGCATTGCCAGTGCTCCCCCTCACATCAGCACACCCCAAAGTTAGCGCTTCCAGTGCTCATCCCGACTGCCAGCACTGCCAATGCTCCCCCACATCCAATCAGCACTGCCAGTGCTCACTGCCACACAGCCAGCACCGCCAGTGCTCCCCACAGACAGCGCTGCCAGTGCGCCCGCCAATAAACAGCACTGCCAGTGCTCCCCACATCCAGCACTGACACTGCTCCCCACAGCCAGCACTGCCAGTGCTCCCCACTTATCCAAAACTTCCAGTGCCACCTTAAGACAGCCAGCACTGCCAGTGCTTCACCCACAGCCAGCATTGCCAGTGTTCCACCCACAGCCAGCACTGCAAGAGCTCCCCATCGCCAGCATTGCCAGTTCTCCCCCACACATACACTGCCAGTGCTCCCACAGCCAGCACTGCCAGTGCTCTCCCCATTGCCAGCGCTCCGCCAGAGCCAGCACTGCCAGTGCTCCCTCCCACAACCAGCACTGCCAGTGCTCTCGTCCACGGCTAGCACTGCCAGTCCCCCCCCAGCGAACACTGTCGGTGCTCCCCATCCATCCAGCACTGCCAGTGCTCCCCTACAGCCTGCGGTGCCAGTGCTCCCCACCGCCAGCACTGCCAGTGCTCCCACAGCTAGCAGTGCCAGTGCTCGTCCATCCAGCCAGCACTGCCAGTGCTCCCCCCACAGCCAGCACAGCCTGTGCCCACCCACCAGCAGTCCCTCCCCCACAGCAAGTACTAACAGTGCTCTCCTTACACAGCCAGCACTACCAGTGCTTCCCCACATCCAGCACTGCCAGTGTTCCCCCCACAGCCAGCACTGTCAGTGATCATTCCCACAGCCAGCACTGCCAGTGCTCCCACGTCAAGCCCTGCCAGCGCTCCCCACCGCCAGCACTGCCAGTGCTCCCTACAGCCAGCACAGCCTGTGCCCACCCACCAGCAGTCCCTCCCCCACAGCAAGTACTAACAGTGCTCTCCTTACACAGCCAGCACTGCCAGTGCTTCCCCACATCCAGCACTGCCAGTGTTCCCCCCACAGCCAGCACTGTCAGTGATCATTCCCACAGCCAGCACTGCCAGTGCTCCCACGTCCAGCCCTGCCAGCGCTCCCCACCGCCAGCACTGACAGTGCTCACCCCACAGCCAGCACTGCCAGTGCTCCCACACTCAGCCAGCATTGCCAGTGATCCCCCTCCAGCCAGCAATGCCAGTGCTCCCCCACAACCAGCAGTGCCAGTACTCCCACTCACATCCAGCACTGCCAGTGCTCCTCCCCACAACCAGCACTGCCAGTGCTCCCCCTCACATCCAGCACTGCCAATGCTCATCCCAGACCCAGCACTGCCAGTGCTCCCCACAGCCAGCACTGCCTGGGCTTCCACTACCAAGGCGAGCACTGGCGGTGCACTACTCCACATATAGCACTGCCAATGCTCCCTCACAGCCATCACTGCCTGTGCACCCTCCCCCCCCAACGCCAGCACTGGCAATGCTCCCCGCACAGCCAGCACTTCCAGTGCGCCCACCCCCCACACGACCAGCACTGCCAGTGCTCCCGTCCTCCCACATCCAGCACTGCCAGTGCTCAGGCACAGCCAGACCTGCCAGTGCTCCCCACAGCCAGTATTGCCAGTGCAACCCACACAGCCAGCACTGCCATTGCTCCCACAACCAGCACTGCCAGTGTTCCCTCACAACAGCACTCCTAGTGCTCGCCAGAGACAGCAATTACAGTGCTTCCTACACTGCCAGCGTTGCCAGTGCTCCCACCCAAGGCCAGCACTGGCAGTGCTCCCACCCAAGGCCAGCACTGGCAGTGCTCCTCGCACAGCCAGCACTTCCAGTGCGCCCCCCCCACACGATCAGCACTGCCAGTGCTCCCGTCCTCCCACATCCAGCACTGCCAGTGCTCACGCACAGCCAGACCTGCCAGTGCTCCCCACACAGCTAGCACTGCCATTGCTCCCACAACCAGCACTGCCAATGCTCCCTCACAACAGCACTCCTAGTGCTCGCCGGAGCCAGCAATTTCAGTGCTTCCCACACTGCCAGCGTTGCCAGTGCTCCCACCCAAGGCCAGCACTGGCAGTGCTCCCACCCAAGGCCAGCACTGGCAGTGCTCCCCCCACAGCCAGCAGTGCCAGTGCTCCCCTCCACAGCGAGCACTGTCAGTGCTCCCACCACACAGCTAGCTCTGCCAGTGCTCCCCCACACAGCCAGCACTGCAAGTGATCCCCCCACAGCCAGTATTTCCACTGCTCCCCACACACAGCCAGCACTGCTAGTGCTCCCCACACACAGCCAGCACTGCCAGTGCTCTCCCACATACAGCACCGCAAGTGCTCCCACCCATATGCCAGCACTGGCAGAGGTCCACTCCAAAGCTAGCACTGCCAGTGTTCCACCCACATCCAGCACTGCCAGTGTTCCCCCCACAGGCCGCACTAACAGTGCGCCGCCCATAACCAGCACTGCCAGTGCTCCCACACTCAGCCAGCACTGCCAATGCTCCCACTCAAATCCAGCACTACCACTGCTCCTCCCCACAACCAGCACTGCCAGTGCTCCCCCTCACATCTAGCACTGGCAGTGCTCATATCAGTGTCAGCAGTGCCAGTGTCCCCACAGCCAGCACTGCCCGTGCTTCCCCTACCAAGGCCAGCTCTGGCACTGCTCTCCTCCACATATAGCACTGCCAGTGCTCCCCATACCCAGCACTGCCAGTGCTCCCCTCACACACATCCTGCCCTTTCTGTGCTCCCCCACACTGACAGCACTGGCAATGCTACCCTCCACATCCAGAGCTCCCCTCCACATCTAGCCCTGCCAGTGCTCCCCACAGCCAGCCCAGCCAGTGCTCCCCACAGCCTGCACTGCCAGTGCTCCCCACACATCCATCACTGCCTGTGCACGCTCAACCCCCACTGCCAGTGCTCCCCGCAGCCAGTATTGCTAGTGCTCCCACACACAGCCAGCACTGCCAGTGCTCCCCACACCCAGCAGTCAGTGCTCCCCTCATATCAGCAGTCCTAGTGCTACTCCCTCAGCCAACACTTACAGTGCTTCCCACACTGCCAGCACTGCGAGTGCTCCCACCCAAGGCCAGTACTGGCAGTGCTCTACTCCACCGCCAGCAGTGCCAGTGCTCCCCGCAGCTAGCACTGCCAGTGTTACACACACAGCCTGCACTGCCAGTGTTCCCCCACAGCCCGCACTGACAGTGTGCCCCCCATAACCAGCACTGCCAGTTTTCCCACATTCAGCAAGCATTGCCAGTGCTCTCCCTCACATCCAGCACTGCCAGTGCTCATCCCAGAGCTAGCAGTGCCAGTGCCCGCCACAGCCAGCACTGCCTGGGTTTCCTCTACCAAGGCCAGCACTGGCAGTGCTCCCCTCCACTATTAGCACTGCCAGTGCTCCCCATAGCCAGCACTGCCAGTGCTCCCCTCACACACATTCTGCACTGCCAGTGCTCCACCCACACTGACAGCACTGGCAATGCTCCCCCCAACAGCCAGTGCTCCCCTCCACAGCTAGCACTGCCAGTGCTCCCCACAGCCAGCTCAGCCAGTTCTCCCCAACAGCCAGCACTGGCAGTGCTCCCCACAGCCATCACTGCCTGTGCGCTCGCCTATAACCAGCACCTCCCGTGCTCCCACACACAGCCAGCATTGTCAGTGCTCCCCTCAAAGCCAGCACTGTCTGTGCACCACCACCAGCTCTGTCAATGTTCTCCCAACTGCCACGAATGCCAGTGCGCCCCCTTGAACAGAACTGTCAGTGTTCCCACACACATCCAGCATTGCCAGTGCACGCCCACAGACAGCACTGCCTTTGCACCCCCCACACAGCCAGCATTGCCAGTGCTCCCCCTACAGCGAGCACTGCCAGTGCTCCCTACACAGACAGCACTGCCAGTGCTCCCACAACCAGCACTGCCAGTGCTCCCCACACAGACAGCACTGACAATGCTCCCCACCGACAGGAATGCCACTGCTCCCCCACAACCAGCACTGCCAGTGCTACCCCACAAATACAGCACTGGGAATGCTCACCTACACAGCTAGTGCTCCACCCACAGCCAGCACTGCCAGTGCTCCCTCACAGCCTGCTCTTCCAGTGCTCCCAATTCGCGTTCCAGCCTTCCCGAACAGGCGCCGGAATGTGGCGAATAGTAACTTGATTTGAAGCGTACTTGTGACAATGAGCGATTTCCAGTCATTTTCAGTCATTTCATTGCCAGCGCTTCCTCAGAGCCAGCACTTCCAGTGCTTCCGCCCACTACATGTACTGCCAGTGCACACCCCACAGCCAGCACTGCCAGTGCTTCCCATCCAGTTAGCACTGCCAATGCTCACCCCACAGCCAGCACTGCCAGTGCTCTCCCCATTGCCAGCGCTCCCCAGAGCCAGCACTGCCAGTGCTCCCGGCCGCAACCAGTACTGCCAGTACTCCCCCTAGCCCGCACTGCCAGTGCTCTCGTCTACAGCAGCACTGCCAGTTCCCCACCCCAGCCAACATGACAGTGCTATCCCCGACATCCAACGCAACCTTCCCGACAGCCAGCACTGCCAGTGCTCCCCACAGCCTGCACTGCCGGTGCTCCCCTCACAGCCAGCATGCCAGTTTCCCCCCAGCAAACACTGCCAGTGCTATCCCCGACAGCCAGCACTGCCAGTGCGCCCCCCACAGCCAGCGCTCCATCTCCCACAGCCAGCACTGCCAGTGCTCCCCACAGCCAGCACTGCCAATGCTCCCCACAGCCAGCGCTCCCTTCCCCAACGCCAGCACTGCCAGTTCCCCCCACAGCCAGCACTGCCAGTGCGCCCCCCACAGCCAGCGCTCCCTCTCCCACACCCAGCACTGCCAGTTCTCCCCCACAGCCAGCGCGCCCTCTCCCACAGCCAGCACTACCAGTGCTTCGCCTCACGGCCAGCACTGCCAGTGCTCCCGGCTGCCCACATCCAGCATTGCCTGTGCTCCCCACAGCCTGCGGTGCCAGTGCTCCCCACAGCCAGCACTGCCAGTGCTCCCCACCGCCAGCACTGCCAGTGCTCCCCCACCACCTCCGGTGCCAGTGCTCCCCCACAGCCAGCATTGCCAGTGCTCCCCACACCCAGCACTGCCTGCGCTCCCCCCACAGCCAGCACTTCCAGTGCTTCCCACACTGCCAGTGCTCCCACCCAAGGCCTGTACTGGCAGTGCTCCTCTCCACAGCCAGCAGTGCCAGTGCTGGCCTCCACAGCTAGCACTGACAGTGTTGCCTCCCCACAGCCTGCACTGTTAGTGCCCCCACACATCCAGCACTGCCAGTGTTCCCCCACACAGCCAGCATTGCCCGTGCTCCCCACACAGCCAGCACTGCCAGTGCACCCCCCACAGTTCACTGCCAGTGCTCCCACACAGCGAGCACTGCCAGTGCTCCCCCACAGCCTGCGCTGCCAGTGCTCCCGCAGATCCAAAGCTAGCACTGGCAGTGTACCCCCCACCCCACACAACTGTCAGCAGTGGCTGTTGCTTCTGATTGGCTGAGAGGTTGTCAGTCAGCGGCTGGACTTGCTGATTGGCTGAGAGGCTGTGATTCAGTGGTTGGAGCTCCTGATTGGCTGAGATGCTGTCAGTAAGTCGCTGGAGCTCATTATTGGTGAGAGGCTGTGAGTCAGCGGCTGGAGCTCCTGATTGGCTGAGAGGCTGTCAGTCAGCCGCTGGAGCTCCTGATTGGCTGAGAGGCTGTCAGTCAGGTTTATTTTCTCATTAATTAATAATTGATGTAACCGGATATTTCACCGCGATCTTGATCTGCTCCCTGAACCTGGACTGAGTCACCACATAAATAAATGTGTTTGTGCAGCAATTTAAATCCCGCAGCATAAATCCGACTTGTTGTAAAGTATATTGAGGAAGGGTGAGGTAAAGTAATGCTCTCACATCCAAATAGAAAAATGTAATAACAGACACGGTCCAGAGGAGGATGAAAGCTCCGGAGATGCTGAAGAGTAAAATCATTGACTTCCTTCTGCTCACCATCTCTGGGTCTGTGCGAGTGTCTCCCTGACTCTGAGCCCTCAGTGTCTTCCGCACCCGACTGCTGATTAAAATGTGTCTGACTGTCAGAGCGTTGGTCAACAGGATTGAGAAGAACGGGATCAATGGGGTTAAAACCTGAGAAAACCAGTTATATCCACCCCATCCCGGGTCAGTCCAATAGCTGCTCTTTGTGACGCAGCCCCACTGGACATTGTCGATTATCTCCCCAGGTTCCAATGTAAAGTACCCGGGGATGTTTTTCACACAGAGCAGGAGGCCGCTTATGGACAGAACCACAGCCGCAGTTTTCCCTGTGCAATATTTAGTTTTCAGTTTCTGGCAGCGAATGGCCACAAATCGATCAAAGGAGAAAGTGAGGGTGAACCAGACAGAACAGTCCCTGGCTGCAGTCTGCAGGACAAAGTTAACACTACACACAGCGGTGAGGTCCAGGTAACTCAGGGGGAAATAATAACTATCGATTATGTTCATTATGGGACGAGTGATAATAAACAGCAGATCTGCCGTTGCCATGGCCACCAGGTAGCGAGTGGTGCAGGTAGAGAGGCCACACTTCCCCCGACACAGAATCACAATTCCCAGTATATTAACTGTCAGAGAGAGAAAGGAGAGACGCGTGAAATTAATGGGTAATGAATCTCCCTGTCTGAACCAGGACATAATTTCAGCATGAATATAATAGACAGTGGGTGGGTGGGGGTGTTGGGAGAGGAGTGGGCACAGAGATTAACATTGCAGAGAGGGAAGTAGGACATGTAACTCTAGTGTTAAAGATGGGGAATGGGGGGAAAGTGTGAATTGCAGCCCGGTCTGTTTGATGGCAGTGGTAGGAAAATGTTTATAATTCAGAGACCTTTAGGTGAGGTTACATTTCTCATTTAGTCTAATTTACAGGATTCACTGAGGCCGGCCAGGTTTCCCAAACCGGACACAAACATACCAGAGATTGTCATCCCAGCTCAATTATTGGACCACACCCCGGATTGGACCGTTCCCTGGACTGGATTTCTGATGGGGTTGGACACCACTCCTGGATTATTTGAATGCTCCACGATCAATGGAAAAAATAAAACAAACGCAGGACCTTCCCACTTAATAATCATGGGAGGAATAGAAATATAAAATGTACAGTGCAAAAAGAGGCCATTCGGCCCATCGAGTCTGCACCGGCGCTTGGAAAGAGAAAACCAGTTCAGCCCACCCCATCCCCATAACCCAGTGACCCCATCTAAATTGTTTGGAAACTAAACACAATTTATCTTGGCCAATCCACCTAACCCGCACATCTTTGGACTGTGGGAGGAAACCGGAGCACCCGGAGGTGACCCACGCACTCACGGGCAGGATGTGCAGACTCCGCCAGACAGTCACCCAAGCCGGGAATCGAACCTGCGACCCTGGAGCTGTGAATCAACTGTGCTAACCATTGTGCAACCGTGCAGGCCAGCCTGTCCACAATAGAGTCTGTCCAGTCTCCAGAACATTCCGAGGGATCACCCCTCCCAGGTTTAGTCATTCGTAAAGCACCCGCTCCCAGGAATCCCCCATTGCCATGTCTCGAATATTCCAACATCACTGTTCCCAGGAATCCATCCTCTCCCTGTTTGGAAAGAATCCCTGCCAAGCTTTTCTCAGGAATATTCCCACTCCGTCATTGGACATTCCCCAGGGTTCACTTGGCCGGAATAGACTCTCTCCAGATTCGGACTCATTGCATTCGACAAGAAAGTAGGAAAAGTCCAAAACAAGAGCGTTAAGATGGAGGAGAAAGTTCACAGACTAAAGTTTTTGAAATTAAAGTTTCGTCGTGCGGGATGCAACATCCTAATTGGACGATGAGATGTTGCTCCTCCAGCTTGCGTTGGGCTTCACTGCATTCTTACAGCAGTCCAAGGACAGACATGTGGGCCTGAGAGCAAGGTGCTGAGTTAACATGGCCACAACAGGAAGGCTGGGGCCATGCTGTGTGCTGAGTGAAGGTGTTCCACAAAGCAGTCTCCCAGTCTGCGTTTAGTCTCCCCAATGTAGAGGAGACGGTATTGGCAGCAGCGAATACAGTGGAACAAATTGAAGGCACAGAAGTGAAACGCTGCTTCCCCAGAAAGGAGAGTTTGCTGCTGAGAACCATGAGACGGGAGGAGGTAAAGGGACAGTTGTTGCACCGTCTCTGATTGCAGGGGAAGGTGCTGGGGGAAGGGAAAGGGGTGTGGGTGTGAGGGGGAAGTGCACAAGGGGTGGGAGCGGTACCTGAGGAATGCAGAAACTGAGGGGTGCAGTTGGAGAGTGAAGATGTGTTTGGTGGTGACATCATGCTGGAGTTGGCAGACATGGAGGATAATTTTCCTTTCAATGGGGAGGCTGATTGTGTGGAAAGTGAGGAGAGGGATACATTATCATGTTTCCGGGAGGGAGGGGGATGTGTGAGGCCAGAGGTGTGAGAAATGAAATGAACACGATTGAGAGGCCTGTTAACAAAAGGAAGGTGGTGGGTGCAGCCCGGTTAAGGAAAAGACAGATATGCCAGACGGGGTATTTTCAAATACTTCATCAACAGAACAGAGGCGATGGAGGCGGAGAAAGTGGGAGAATGAGATGCAGTCTTTACAGGAAGCACGGAATGAGGATCTGAACACAACCCTCGTGTTGGGGAACGGAGGTGAAGAGGGATTGGACGTCCATTGTGTAGATTAGGCGGTTAGGGCCAGGGAAATGGACCTTGTTTACGGCACCAGAGGAATCAGGAATCATAGAATCCCCACAGTGCAGAAGGAGGTCATTCGGCCCATTAAGTCTGTACCAAACCTCTGAAAGAGTACCTCAACCAAGCTCACTCCCCCGCCTATCTCATTAACCCCTTAATCTAACCTACACATCTTTTTGGACACTGTGGAGTAATTTAGCATGGTCAATCCACCTAACCTGGACGGTGGGAGGTAACCGGAGCACCCGGAGGAAACCCACGCAGACACGGAGAAAAAGTGCAGGTTCCACACAGTAATTTGTGGTCACCCAAGTTAGGAATTGATCCGGGGAACCTGGTGCTGTGAGGCAGCAGTGCAAACCACTGAGTCACTGTGACACCATCTCTTTAGGAAGGGGCAGAACAGGGTAAAGAGGATGGAATCAAGACAGGAAGAAATAATCTTGGTGGGGCTGGAATAGGCCGAAATAATGGGTGGACTGGTACTTTCCTGTTTGAGGATTTTGGGAAGGAGGCAGAAGCCGGAGGCTGATGCAGGATGTGTGGGATTGTGGGACTATGATGTCCGAGGCTGTGGTCAGAATATATCCAGAGTCAATGAGGTCAGTGAAGGTCGTGGAAACAATATCATGATGTTTGGTAGTGTCCTGCTGGTCCAGGGGGAGGTAGCAGGATGGGTCTGAGAGTTGACGGTCAGCCTCTGTGAGGAAGAGGTCAGGACACCAGACAATAATGGCACCACCCTTGTGAGCAGCTTAGATCACCATGTCAGAGTTGGATATCAGAGAGAGGATTGGAGCAAGTTTAGAGTGAGTCAGGATAGAGTTGGTGAGAGGCACAGAGAAATTGAGACGGTCGACGTCACACTGACAGATCTCAATGAGAAGATCAAGAGCTGATAGGAGGCCAGAGGGTGGGGTCCAGGTAGAGGGAGATTACTGAAGGCGGATGGATTTCAACAACACATTTTCAAAAAGTAGACAGTGAGAAACAGCAGAGACAATATTATCTATTCACTGATCATCATCAGAATAATTACCAAAGAATTGAAAAGCAGAAGTCGGTCTCTCTTATTCTTGAACTTAGAACAGAATATAATCAAATCTTCCAGTCACAATGTCAACAGTTGGAAAAATGGAATTAGAAGTCTGAGTTAAAATAAATCCAGTAACACAGAGTATACTAAATAGTCGGCACATATTCCAAAGTCAACATTATTCCTGACACATTTCATTCAATTATTTCAACAACTAACAGAAATAATAGATCTGAGTAGTATGATAGATGCTAAACAATTTGATTTTCTAAAGGCCGTCAGTAAGATCCGACATAACAGACTGATGAGTAATCTCAGAGCCAGTGGAGTTAGGGGACACAGCAGCAGAATGGACACATGCTGGCGACACACACAGAAAACAGGGAGAGGAGTTAAAGGGATTTAGTCTGATTGGTGGAAGGTGGGAAGTGGTGTTCCAGAAGGATAAGCAGTGGGATCACTCTCTTTCACCATTCCCATCAACAGTCTGGGATCGGGAAGCAGAATGATAATTACACAATTTACAGACAAAATCAAATTGGGAGTGATAGTGAATACAGAGGAAGAATACAACTAATTACAGGCACACATCATCATTAATGATGAATTTGCAAAGCGGGTATTTCAATGGGAAATTAATTTCCCGACAGATCAGTGTCTGCTGCTGCATTTTGGTCAGAACAATGAGTCCCCCAATCACTCCTTGGAAAACAAGTGTGTGAAATGACTGGAGGGATTTATGGGTTCAGGTGAATCGATTCACAAATCGTGTGAAGCAGAAACACAGTTTAAATACACCCATAAAAATTGATAAAACATGTGTGTTCATTTCAGGATGAATAGAAATGAGAACATATCACAAAACCTATTGGAATGCTGCATTGCTGTGGGTTTTATGAAATACTGGAGTGTGGATGATATCTGTTCCTGTTAGAGTAGATCAATAGAAAAGAGAAATAGAGACATTTCACTTCATTCAATAAATATCAAATATCTTCTAAACAAAGCCAAACTCTTCCTGTTTTCAGCCTATTCCAAAGTTAAAACACACAGCGAGAACTCCACAGAATGGAGCGACCCCTCACCAATAAAATACAGCATTTCAAAACAGAACCAACTAATTTCAGTCCAGTTACTGACCCACACACAATACAATTCCACACGGACAGATAGTCCCAGTAATAGATAGATAATTGGATCAGATCTTCCAGTCTGGTGAGAGACCCACACTCAGTACAATTCTACACTGACAGATACCCACACTCAGTGTGATTTAATTCTTTCTCCCCCGAAACCTCCCTTCAGAGACATTGCCTTTACTGAGATCCAATCTAACAATTTACAAGATTCCACTCAATATAATAACTTCCCCAGTCAGAGATCCAGTGAGTTACAAACAGAGGTTTACTGTGAGTTGATGAAAGGATTCAAACCATTGACAGGCTTAAAGACATTTGACAATGATATCGTTGACCAGGTGTCTATATAACAGTGAGCACGAGATCAGGATCAGATTTTCAGTCACAGTTTAAAATCAGAGAGCCGCGCACACACAGATTTACACAACTTCAATGGTGACAGTCACTTACCAGGAACACCAACAATAGCCAGGATTGGGTAGAACACTTTCTCAACCATATCAATTGGACGATGCATTTTCAGTGTGAAGTGATGTGTCCCTTCCTGCGATTGGCAATCTCTCTGTCTGAAACTCTGAGGTTATATATTCCACAAGCTTTTAATTAATACCCTGTGGAACCACCTCAGGGATATTGCGGTTGTGACATCGTTTAACTTATTTTTCAAAGATGTGAACAAACAGATTCCGATATTTGGTTCAGTGAAATAAAATATTATTTTTTTGAGTGAGTGACCTCTTTCCAAACACAGGACTGTGTTGATCACATTATTCAGCTAACATGAACAGAAAGGATGCTGTCCACTCAGACACCATCAGTCACATCTCTCGATCTCATATTGTTTCAGTGATATCCCTCACTCCACTATAACCATTCAGTGATTCAGTTCCAATTGTCAGTGTGTTTCTCTGCGTGGTTCCACTGCACTCTGGGCTGTAGCTGCCTCTGTAACTTTGTCCATTTAGTTATTCAGTTCCAATTGTCAGTGTGTTTCTCTGGGTGGGTCCACTGCACTCTGGGGTGTAGCTGTCTCTAACTGTGACCATTCCGTTACTTAATTTCAGTCGGTTCTGTTTGAGCATAAGTAGCAAATTTCAATGTCTCAAAAATCTGGAACAATTTAAAGCACAAAGTATGTGATCCCATATCTAAATCTGATTCAGCCCCTCAAACTAAGAAAACGTTTAGAATCATTGGAACCTCAGAAAACTCAGAGGCTGCAGCAGATACAAACTCATCACCTCAGAGAGCAGCATTAAAACATATTCAGCTGTGAAAACTAATACCCCGTCTCTAACTGATACCGGCCGTCCATCTGATACACACACTTCAACTGGGAGAGAGGCGGGGTGAGATGTGGAGGAGGAGAGAATTGGTCTGTGAGATGTGCTAATAGAAGACAGGTTTAGAGAGAAAGAGGGTGGGTGGAGATAGAATGGGAGAGAAAGAGGGTGGGAGAAATAAAGGATAAAACGAGAGAAGGAGGTAGATTGTCTGGGAGAAAGGGAGTCAGAGAGTGGAGATCGAGCGGGTGAGTGGATGAGGGAGGCAGATTGTGTGAGAAGGATGGTGTCCAAAATACTAACATAATCTTAGACATAAGTGAAGGAGAGAGCGACTGAGTGACTGAGGGAGTGGGAGAGGGAAAGATTGTGCCGGAAAGTGCGAGGGGGGAAGATTGTGATAAAACGTGTGAGGGGGGAAGAGTGTGAGAGAAAGTGTGAGAGAGGGAAAGAGTGTGAGAGAAAGTGTCAGTGAGAAAAAGCGTGTGAAAGTGTCAGTGAGGGAGTTGTGTGAGAGGGAGGGAGGCATGGAGGGAGATGATGTAGGGATAAAGAGAGTGTGAGAGGGAGACAGTGTGAGAGAAAGTGTCGAAAGGAGGTGTGAGAGAGGGAGGGATTGGGAGAGAGGGACAGAGTGGGAGATAGGGAGAGAGTGTGAGAGAGTGAGAGAGTGTGAGAGAGGGAGAGAGTGTGAGAGAGTGAGAGAGCGTGAGAGCGGGATAGTGTGATAGAGGGATAGTGTGAAGAGGGAGGGTGTGTCAGAGAGGGAGAGAGTGTGAGCGAGGGCGAGTGTGTGAGAGAGGGAGAGAGTGTGAGAGAGGGAGAGAGTGCGAGTAAGGGAGAGTGTGTGAGAGAGGGAGAGAGTGTGAGAGAGGGAGACAGTGTGGGAGAGGGAGAGAGTGTGAGAGAGGGATGGATTGTTGAGAGGGAGAGATCGTGAGCGAGGGAGAGAGTGTGAGAGAGGGATAGTGTGAGAGAGTGAGGGCGAGGGAGTGTGAGGGTGCAAAGGAGAGATAGAGTGTGAGGGAGTGTTATTGGAGATATGGGGACATGAGTATCATGTGGGAAACAATCCGGATTAATACATTTGCTGAGTAAACAAACTTGTTCCTAAATTATAAAATCAGATCCTGGATAAAGTAATTTCAGTCGGTTCTGTTTGAGCATAAGTAGCAAATTTCAATGTCTCAAAAATCTGGAACAATTTAAAGCACAAAGTATGTGATCCCATATCTAAATCTGATTCAGCTCCTCAAACTAAGAATTAATTCAGAATCATTGTAACCTCAGAAAACTTAGAGACTGCAGCAGATACAAACTCATCACCTCAGAGAGCAGCATTAAAAAATATTCAGCTGTGAAAAACAAATACCCCTTCTCTAACTGATACCGGCCATCCGTCTGAAACACACACTTCACCTGGGAGAGAGGGGGGGTGAGATGCGGAGGAAGAGAGAACTGGTCTGTGAGATGTGCTGATAGAAGACAGGCTGAGAGAGAAAGAGGGTGGGTGGAGATTGAATGGGAGCGAAAGAGGGTGTAGAAATAAAGAATAAAACGAGAGAAGGAGGTAGATTGTCTGAGAGAAAGGGAAGCAGAGAGTGGAGGGCGAGCGTTTGTGAGTGAGGGAGACAGATTGGGTGAGAAGGATGGTGTATAAAATACGAACATAATCTCAGACATAAGTACTGGAGAGAGCGACTGAGTGACTGAGGGAGTGGGAGAGGGAAAGATTGTGAGAGAAAGTGTGAGAGAGGGAAAGAGCGTGAGAGAAAGTGTGAGAGAGGGAAAGAGAGGGAGAGAAAGTGTGAGGGAGGGAAAAAGTGTGAGAGAGAGTGAGAGAAAGTGTGAGGGAGGGAAAGAGTGTGAGAGAAAGTGTGAGAGAGGGAAAGAATGTGAGAGAAAGTATGAGAGAGGAAAAAAGTGTAAGAGAAAGTGTGAGAGATGGAAAGAGTGAGAGAATGTGTGAGACAGGAAAAGAGTGGGAGAGAAAGTGTCAGTTAGTGAGTTGTGTGAGAGGGAGGGAGGCATGGAGGGAGGGAGGCATGGAGGGAGAGAGTGTGAGAGAGAGGGACGTTGAGAGAGAGAGTGTGAGAGAGGGAGAGAGTGCAAGGGAGAGATAGAGTGTGAGGGAATTCTTGGAGATATGGGGAACTGGGTATCATGTGGGAAACACAATCCCGATTAATACATTTGCTGATTAAACAAACTTGTTCCTAAATTATAAACTCAGATCCTGGATAAAGTAAATGTCCTTCATGCAGTATTGCACCATTTAAGTTGTGAATAACTGACAGTGTGATAGGTCAGTTATTGTGCAGAGCTGGAATAGAACTTGTCTTTCCCCAGTGAGAGGCCAGAAAGCAAACACGTGGCACAGCCGCTTTTAAAAATAATTGTAAAGCAACCTGAAAAAAGATAGACCTCCCTCTAATTATTAAATGTGCGTCTGCTTTTATTGGGAGCAACACAGATGTTTTCAATATTAACAGCACAGACAGCGCCCAGTGTCAGACAGATTGGAACTAACAATGACGTTGATGCTGTGACGTAAGCAGTGAGCTAAAGCGGACGCTAAATTCACACATGGACACGGTGAATAGAAAGGATTACAGTGAGAATACTCGCGGTGCTGGGGAACTTGGAGGGAACCTGCAGGTGTTGGTCCACATCATCTCACAGCCAGACCACATCCAAAGCCTTAAAACTGGGTGAAGTACCGAATGAGGACATTGAATCCGTTTGACCTCAGCGGCTCTATAGATGAGCAGATCATTCAATCCGACTGCACCACCCTTTTCCTGGAGACATACATTTGATTTCTGTCACTCCTACCATTCCCTGTGAAACCACTGTTGTATCTGCCGGCACCAGTGTCCCAGGCCGTGAAAACCAGATCAGAACCACTCGCTGTGTGAATCGTTTAGAAGCTGTTTTCCCTTCGGGTCCTACAATGATCCACTGTAACTAAAGATATACTACCAGGACCACTGTAAAAATAGGGTATACCACACAGTGACCACTGTAAATAAAGATATACTACTGAGGGACCACTGTAAAAAGTGATATACTACCCAGGGACCACTGTAAATAAAAATATGCTACCGGACGACTGCTGTAAATAATAATATACGAACAAGGGACCACTGAAAATAATGAAATTCCTCACTGGGACCGTTGTAAATAATGATATATTACCCAGGGGCCACTATAATTAATGACATACTGCACAGGAACCACTGTACATAGGGAGAGAGTGCAGCTGAACACGTGGCTGCAGGATTGGTGTAGGAGGGAGGGCTTCAGGTATTTGGGTAATTGGAGCGCATTCTGGGGAAGGTGGGACCTGTACAAGCAGGACGGGTTGCATCTGAACCAGAGGGGCACCCATATCCAGGGAGGGAGGTTTTCTAGTACTCTTCGGGAGGGTTTAAACTAATTTGGCAGGGGAATGGGAACCGGATTTGTAGTGCAGCAACTAAGGTAGCCGATATTCAGGACGCCAAAGCGTGTAATGAGGCAGTGGGGAAGGGAACGCTGACAAAGGAGAGTACTTGCAGGCACGAAGATGGGTTGAAGTGTGTATACTTCAACGCAAGAAGCATCAGGAATAAGGTGGGTGAACTTAAGGCATGGATCTGTACTTGGGACTACGATGTGGTGGCCATCACGGAAACTTGGATAGAAGAGGGGCAGAAATGGTTGTTGGAGGTCCCTGGTTATAGATGTTTCAATAGGATTAGGGAGGGTGGTAAAAGAGATGGGGGGGGGGCGGGTGCACTGTTAATTAGAGATAGTATAACAGCTGCAGAAAGGCAGATCGAGGAGTATCTGCCGACTGAGGTAGTATGGCTTGAAGTCAGAAATAGGAAAGGAGCAGTCACCTTGTTAGGAGCTCTCTATAGGCCCCCCAATAGCAGCAGAGATGTGGAGGAACAGATTGGGAAACAGCTTTTGGAAAGGTGCAGAAGTCACAGGGTAGTAGTCATGGGTGACTTTAACTTCCCAAACATTGAGATCAAATAGTTTGGGTGGGGTGGTGTGTGTGCATTGTGTCCCAGGAGATTTTCTAACACAGTATGTAGATTGTCCGACCAGAGGAGGGGCAATATTGGATATAGTACTTGGTAATGAACCAGGGCAAGTGATACATTTTTTAGTGGGGTGCATTTTGGAGATAGTGACCACAATTCTGTGACTTTCACTTTAGTAATGGAGAGGGATAGGAGCGTGCAACAGGGCAAGGTTTACATTTGGGGGAAGGGTAAATACGATGCTGTCAGACAAGAATTGAAGTGCATAAGTTGGGAACATAGGCTGTCAGGGAAGGGCACAAGTGAAATGTGGAACTTGTTCATGGAACAGGTACAACGTGTCCTTGACATGTATGTCCCTGTCAGGCAGGGGAGAGATGGTCGAGTGAGGGAACCATGGTTGACAAGAGAGGTTGAATGTCTTGTTAAGAGGAAAAAGGAGACTTATGTAAGGCTGAGGAAACAAGGTTCAGACAGGGAGTTGGAGGGATACAAGATAGCCAGGAGGGAACTGAAGAAAGGGATTAGGAGAGCTAAGAGAGGGCATGAACAATCTTTGGCGGGTAGGATAAAGGAAAACCCCAAGGCCTTTTACACATATGTGAGAAATATGAGAATGACTAGAGCGAGGGTATGTTCCATCAAGGACTGTAGCGGGAGATTGTGTATTGAGTTTGAAGAGATAGGAGAGGTCTTGAACGAGGATTTTCTTCTGTATTTACAAATGAGAGGGGCCATATTGTTGGAGAGGACAGTGTGAAATAGACTGATAAGCTCGAGGAAATACTTGTTAGGGAGGAAGATGTGTTGGGCATTTTGAAAAACTTGAGGATAGACAAGTCCACTGGGCCTGACGGGATAGATCCAAGGATTCTATGGGACGCAAGAGATGAAATTGCAGGGCCGTTGGAAATGAACTTTTCGTCCTCACTGTCAACAGGGGTGGTACCAGGGTATTGGAGAGTGGCGAATGTCGTACCCCTGTTCAAAAAAGGGACTCGGAATAACCCTGGGAATTACAGGCCAGTTAGTCTTACTTCCGTGGTAGGCAAAGTCATGGAAAGGGTACTGAAGGATAGGATTTCTGAGCATGTGGAAAGACACTGCTTGATTAGGGATAGTCAGCACGGATTTGTGAGGGGTAGGTATTGCCTTACAAATCTTATTGAATTCTTTGAGGAGGTGACCAAGCATGTGGATGAAGGTAAAGCAGTGGATGTAGTGTACATGGATTCTAGTAAGGCATTTGATAAGGTTCCCCATGGTAGGCTTTTGCATAAAGTAAGGCGTCATGGGATCGTGGACAATTTGGCCAGTTGGATAATGAACTGGCTAACCGATAGAAGTCAGAGAGTGGTGGTGGATGGCAAATATTCAGCCTGGATCAGTTACAAGTGGTGTACCGCAGGGATCATCTCTGGGTCCTCTGCTGTTTGTGATTTTCATTAATGACTTGGATGAGGGAGTTGAAGGGTGGGTCAGTACATTTGCAGACGATACGAAGAGTGGTGGAGTTGTGGATAGTGAGGAGGGCTGTTGTCGGCTGCAAAGAGAAATAGATAGGATGCAGAGCTGGACTGAGAAGTGGCAGATGGAGTTTAACCCTGAAAAGTGTGAGGTTGTCCATTTTCGAAGGACAAATATGAATGCGGAATACAGGGTTAACGGTAGAGTTCTTGGCAATGTGGAGGAGCAGAGAGATCTTGCGGTCTATGTTCATACATCTTTGAAAGTTGCCACTCAAGTGGATAGAGCTGTGAAGAAGGCCTATGGTGTGCTAGCGTTCAGTAACAGAAGGATTGAATTTAAGAGCCGTGAGGTGATGATGCAGCTGTACAAAACTTTGGTAAGGCCACATTTGGAGTCCTGTGTACAGTTCTGGTCGCCTCATTTTGGGGAGGATGTGGAAGCTTTGGAAAAGGTACAAAGGAGATTTACAAGGATGTTGCCTGGAATGGAGAGTAGGTCTTACGAGGAAAGGTTGAGGGTGCTAGGTCTTTTCTCATTAGAACGGAGAAGGATGAGGGGCGACTTGATAGAGGTTTATAACATGATCAGGGGAATAGATAGAGTAGACAGTCAGAGACATTTTCCCCGGGTGGAACAAACCATTACAAGGGGACATAAATGTAAGGTGAATGGTGGAAGATATAGGGGGGATGTCAGAGGTAGGTTCTGTACCCAGAGAGTGGTGGGGGCATGGAATGCACTGCCTGTGGAAGTATTTGAGTCGGAAATATTAGGGACCTTCAAGCAGCTATTGGATAGGTACATGGATTACGGTAAAATGATATAGTGTAGATGTTTTTGTTCTTAATGGCAGCACGGTAGCATTGTGGATAGCACACTTGCTTCACAGCTCCAGGGTCCCAGGTTCGATTCCGGCTTGGGTCACTGTCTGTGTGGAGTCTCCACGTTCTCCCCGTGTCTGCGTGGGTTTCCTCCGGGTGCTCCGGTTCCTCCCACAGTCCAAAGATGTGCAGCTTATGTGGATTGGCCATGATAAATTGTCGTTAGTGTCCAAAATTGCCCTTAGTGTTGGGTGGAGGTGTTGACATTTGGTAGGGTGCTCTTTCCAAGAGCCGTTGCGCACTCGACGGGCCGAATGGCCTCGTTCTGCACTGTAAATTCAATGATAATCTATGATTAATCTTGGACAAGGGTTCGGCACTACATCGTGGGCCGAAGGGCCCGTTCTGTGCTCTATTTTTCTATGTTCTATGTTCTAATCATTTTCGCTGTAATATTACGTACTGGAATGGCCTCTGGAAACCTAGTAGACACATCAATTACAGTCAAAAGATATTGATTCCCACTTTTTGTTTTAGGAAGCGGTCCGACACAATCGATTAGGACCATTGTAAAAGGTTCCTCAAATGCTGGAATGGGTATTAAGGGCGCTGGTTTTATCACTGCTTGAGGTTTCCCTCTCACTTGACACTTGTGACATGATTTACAAAATATAACTTCATCGGTATATAGTCCAGGCCAATAAAAATGTTTCTAGATTTTAGCTTAAGTTTTCCATATTCCCAAATGACCTTCCACTGGTACCTCATGTGCAACTTGCAACACCTCCTTTCTATATCTTACCGGCAATACTACTTGATGAATTTCTGCCCACTTTTCATCCGGCTGCATATGTACAGGTCTCTATTTTCTCATCAAGACATCATTTTTACGGTCATAACACTCTGGTACAATCAGATTCCTCTTCCGTATATGCTTTATGCAATCTGTTTTATTTCTACATCTTTCTGTTGTGACTCCGCCAATTTTCCTGAATTAAAAATATCCGCCTCATCCTCCACCTGTTCTTGTTCTTTCAACCATATGTTCAAAAATCGTTTCTGATAATTGCACTTCAACCTCACTCTTTGATTTCTCCTCTTGTCTTAACCTGTGACTTTGCGACCTTGTTACTGCACGATCCGGAAGAATCCCAGGATATTTGACCTTCAACACTTCAGTTGACTGATTTTCCAATGGCTTATCAACCACAGTAGGCATCACTCCCACCTTCGATCCAGCTATATCATTACCCAAGATGAACTGTATTCCTGGACAAGATAGTTTATCTATTACTCCTACTACCGCTTCACCGCTCTTCACTGGACTTTCCAACCTTACTTTATATAATGGAAGGCTACTCCCCTGACCCTGACTTCCAACCTTACCTGATATAATGGAACGCTATTCCCCTTACCCTGAATTCCACATATCACCACCTTTTTGGCAACATTCTTCCCAAACTACATAATTCCTCATCTATTACCATTAAAGATTGACTAGCCCCTGTATCTCTTAAAATTGTGACTTATTTACCTGCTCCTCCTGATACACATGAGTAAACGTTACCCACACAAGTACATTCTTTAAATACATCTGGCACCGTCTTAACAATTACTTCTTTAACAGGCTGTCCAATCGTTTGTACCTCCGTCGCTTCGCTTGGGCTTTCCTTTACCACTCTAACAAACCCCACTGTCTTATCCTGTTTTACCACATCAGCCTTCCCAGTTTTTTTTTCAACCACCAACACTGTGACGTTACATGGCCTAGTTTATTACAGTGAAAACATTTGAAACTTTTCATTTATTTTCCATCCTCCTGGATTTCTTTGTTAATCTGAGGTACACTCTCTTTATTGTCTCCCATCAGATCACCTTTACCTTTACCACTTGAGTATTTCTCATGTCCCCAGTTTTTATCCCCCACCAGCTGAAACTGATGTCGGAAACCAATCTTTGATTTATGAACTAATTCATAAACATCTGCCATTTCCGCTGCTAATCTCGCAGTTTTAACCCTCTGTTCTTCCACATGAGTTCTCACTGCATCAGGAATTGAATTTTTCAACTCCTGCAAAAGTATAATTTCTCTGAGAGCTTCATACGTTTGGTCTACTTTCAAAGCCCTTCTCCACGTATCAAAATTACTCTGTTTGAGCCTTTCAAACTCCATGGATGTTTGACCAAATTATTTCCTTAAATTTCTAAACCTTTGTTTTAAGCTTCAGGCAATAGCTCATATGCAGTTAAGATGGATTTCTCTATCTCCTCATGGGTTCCAGACCTCTCCTCCGGCAGTGATGCAAACACATCACTAGCCCTACCTGCCAGCTTTGTTTGAATCAGAAACACCCACGTGTCCTGTGGCCATTTCATTTGTTTAGCTACCTTCTCAAAAAAATGAAAAAGGCTTCCACTTCCTTCTCGTCAAACCTTGGCAATGCTTGGACATATTTAAATAGATACCCACCAAGCCTTCGACTATGACGCTCTTTCTCACTATCCTCATCACTATCATCCAACTGTACGTTTCCGTTTACGTCTGCCAATTTTAACTGATTGTCATATTTCATGGCCATTTTCTGAAGTTCAAACTCCCTCTCTTTGTCTTTCTGTTTTGTTAGGGCTATTCTTTCTTTCTCCTTTCTTCTCTCTCCTTTTCTTTTTCCTCTCTCTCTCTCTTTCTCTTTTTATCCTCGCTCTCTCTTTCTCGTAATCCAGCCTCTTTTATTCTTTCTGATGTTCCATTTGTTTAATTTGCAACTAAATTTTTGCCATTTCCAATGAGTCAAACTGTATCTCAGGCAACTTTAAATGCTTAGCCACCGCCATAATTACCTCATCTTTTCGCATTTTGTCAGGTAATGTTAGCTGCAATGTTCTTGCCAAATCTAACAGTCTCTTTTCGTTTCTGTCCGTAAAGTACTACGTGTGACATTCTCCACCCCCAAAAACATCTGAGCCTCTGAAAGAGCCATTGTTCACAACACTCTCCCCACTTGAACTAAGATACCACACCGGAAATCAACAATCCTCCACTGTATTTAAGTTCACAAAAGCTAATCCAATAGATAGACCTTCATCCCGGACGAGCCCCCAATTGTTATGGGCGATGCTTCTCAAAACCACAAAGTGTATCATGGAGTTCAACCAACCTCATGCATTAATGGATTTGTTTCTTTTCCGAGCACACGGCTTTTTCCCTACGTGTGGGATTACAATTATGGATTTTTAAACACATAACACTGTTTATTCCATGAACTCAAATTAACATCTTAAATAAACATTGGATCTCTTAACACCCCTTACTTCAAAGATAGCTCAGAAATTATTGCAACAGTAAATACTTCCTGAAAATGTTCCTTCAAATTTTCAAGAGACATAACACCTTTAAACAGAATCACATCAGGTTAACGGACATATATATATATATATTGCAGAATGGCAGAGACTGTCGCAAACTGGCTTTCTACTTTTAAACTGCTCTCAGCAAAATCAGCCAGGCACTTTTAAACTGCTCTCAGCAAAACCAGCCAGGCACTTTTTAGCTGCTCTCAGCAAAACCAAACTGCAAGCCTTGCAGTTCTCTGGCAACACACAGACACTGCTTTTAAACTGAAACTAAAAACCTGCAAAATGGATGACCTGAGCTCAGTTCCACCCACTCTATGACATCACTGTTTACTTAAAAGTACATTGCTTAAACATCCAGTTCTTAAAGGTACCCTCACATGGTACCACAAAAACAACAGCATTGAAACAACGACCTCTACATCATGTGACAACTCCACACATAAAAGACAATGTACCAGCACAGTTCCAAGTGGTGCTAAGTCTACAAACATTACATTCCATAACAACAAATCTCTCGATTTCATAACTGCACCACAGCAACCAACCACCCCAGCTTTCAAGAACGAGGACCTACGGAGTCAATCCCACAAGCACAAAAAGAAGTGTCCGGCCTGACCACAAGCTGTTTCGACCATTCGAACACCTCATGATGACTTGCTGGTCACTTACACACATGAACACTGACGATGTTCTCAACGAAATGACGACATCAACTTTGCCACCTCGACGACAGAAGAAGAAAGCAACCCAACTGGTCAAATTCATAAACTTTGGACTCACAAATTTTCTTGTTAACATTGGTCTCTTTAAACACTGATTAGCGTTGTACTGTCATCATTACCATCACAGATTGTACACAGCGTTATTTGTCTTACCTGTCTCCAGTTAACTGCATTACGTATATTTGTTCAATCTTCTTTCCAACATACAGAAAATATTTAACACGAGAAAGAGGGGGGATGTAGTGATTTCTGTATGTGCATGTTCACAAGGGGTTAATGTGCAATCAGCAGCACCACATGATGACTAGAGGGCAGGACCAAAGTGGGTATAAAAGCGAGGCACATTGGGTCTTCGGCAGTTGCTCTCTCTCTCGGGTACACTGTGATCAGGGCAATATCAGAATAGTTCAGATAGTTAGTGGAGTCACGTATAGTTACTGTAGGTAGATCTTGTTAACCCTATCACTAGTATCAAAGTTAAAGTAAAGAACTCATGCACTTATTGTATAATTACTCAATCACCCTGTGTTGTTACTGGGCGAGTTCGAGTCTTCTTCTTCGAGATTCAGAATACCTCACCATCAACCAAGGATTGAGTAGCACGAGTTTCCTACCACACAGGTAACAAGTCAAATACCAGCTGTGGCAGCAGCCGGTACCAAGGGAAAGTTTGTGCTGAAGCGAAAGGGAGAAGCAGGGGTTCTCCAAAAGGCGGAACACAACCCAGTGAACAACAGGCAGACACAAAAATCACAATTTTTTTGTGGACGGCTCCTCGATGGTTGAGGACAGAGTGATAAAAGTGGTATTTCGCAATTGTAGGGAAACAATGAAACACAGGTACAGGAAGAACTAATATTGGACTTACCCGGAACCATGAGCCATTTTCCAGATGGCAGGCTGTGGTTCCTGGGGTTTCAGAGGGAGCCGTGCTGGGGCCCCGGATATTCACACTATATATTAATGAGTTAGATGAGAGAACGAAATGTAACATCTCAAAATTTACAGATGCCTCAAAGTTGAGTTGACTTGTGAGCTGTCCGGGTTTCCTGCAGTGTGATTCGGACATGTCGATTGAGTTGGCAAATGAATGGTAGATGTAGTGTAATTTGGATAATTATGAGGCGGTATGGTAGCACAGTGGTTAGAACTGTTGCTTCACAGTGCCATGGTCCCAGGTTCGATTCCCGGCTTGGGAGACTGCCTGTGCGGTGTCTACACGTTCTCCCCGTGTCTGCGTGGATTTCCTCCGGTTTCCTCCCACAAGTCCCGAAAGACGTGCTGTTAGGTGAATTGGACATTCTGAATTCTCCCTCAGTGTACCCTAACAAGTGATTGCGTGTGGTGACCAGGGGATTTTCGCAGTAACTTTATTGCCGTTTTAATGTAAGCCCACTTGCAGTTGTGACAATAATAATGAGTATTATTATTCATTATTATTATTTCTGTGACAGCAAAACCGGGCGGCGGATTATTTGTTGAAATGAGCATAAATTAGGAGAAAGGAATGTGCAACTAGACCTGGCTGTCATCGTATACCAGTCGCTGAAGGTAAATATGCAGGTACAACAGGCAGTAAAGAAGGCAAATTGTATTTTGATCTTCACAGCGAGAGGGTTCGACGACAGGAGTAGGGATGTCGGCCTTCAATTATACAGTGAGGTCACCATTCTGCTGGAATATTGGGAGCAGTTTGGTTCTCCTTATCTACGGAAGGATCGACTTGTTCGAGAGCGAGTGCAGTGGAGGTTTCCAGACTGATGGCATGGCTGGACTGACGTATGCGGAGAGGTTGATTCGATTAGAATCATAGTGGCTGGAGTCCAGAAGAATCAGGAGGGACCTCATAGATACCGATAACATTCTATCAGGACTAGACAGGGTGGATGCAGGAAGGATGTTCGCGATGGTGGCTGTGTCTATATTCGGGGACACAGTCTGAGGCTACGTGGCAGACCATTTAGGACAGAGATGAGCAGGGACGCTTCACCCAGAGGTGAGGCTGTGCAATTCGGAACGACAGGAAGTAACTGAGGCAAAATCATTGTATGAGTTCAAGAAGAAGTTCGAGGTAGCACTTGGAGCGAAGGGGATGAACGGATTTGGGCGAAGGGCGGTTAGGATGTGGAGTTGGCTGATTAGCCATGGTCAGAACGAATAGTGTAGAAGGGTCGAAAGGTCAAATGGCCTCTACTCGCTCCTGTTTTCTATCTTTCTATGTTTGACAGACATGGAAGCTGGAGGATGTGTGTCTGCTGATGGAAAGACACTCCCCTAAGCCACATTATTATAATATATAATCCAGATAGTCCAAGGAAAACAATATGGTGTAATTATGGTAAAGGCTCACCCCCATCCTCCCCAACAGACATTATAAACACAGGTGAGTTCGGGTGGCACGGTGGCGCAGCTGTGGTCACTGGGCCTAGGGACCCAGGTTCTACTCCCGCCTTGGGTGACTGGCTGGATGTTCCGTGTGTGTGCATGGGTTTCCTCCGGGTGCTCGAGTTTTCTCTTACAGTTACATCGATGTGCAAGTTAGGGTAATTGACCACGGTAAATTATCCCTCATTGTACAGAGATATGCAGGTTAGGTGGGGTAACAGATACTGAGTGCGGTGTCGCTCTGTGTACAGTGCTCTTCCAGAGGTTCCGAGCAGATTCGATCATCCACATGGCCTCCTTCCCCACTGTAAGTATTCTAAGAAAGGGACCAGGGAAGGCATTCCTATGAAATCCCAAATAACGAGGAAATAGCGCTCTTCGTGTATGTGAGAGTAAATATGAGGATCATATTCCATGCCAAAGTCAAGATAATTATTTGAAACAGATTAGAGAAGGATAAGACCCATTCCCATTATCATATAGGAAGTGGATAAACAAGCGTGATGTCAAGGATGAAGGACTTGTTAAAGAGGGCCGATACATGCTTCCAACCCCAGATTGCCACCATGGATTGTGCAATGTCATGGCGTTCCGCGTAATCCATGACTAGAAACTACTGCGGAAATTATTAAGAATTTATCTTTTTGGCGAAATTTGTGTGAAGATATCAAACATTATGTTGAAAATTGCTTGATATGTGCCGAAAAGAATCACGATCGATGTGCTCAAAATTGGGATCTCAGACAAACCAGGCCTGTAGATGGACCCTGGACGAATTTACAAATTGATTATGTGGGACCTTTGCCCCCATGTAAGTCGGGTACACATATATCATATTAATTATTCAATGAATGAGTAGAAACTTTTCCCACAATAGCCAAAAGCACAAAGTTGACTGCTGATACACTGGTACAGCAGGTATTCGCCCAGTGGAATAACCCAAAGTAGAGAATCCGTCACTGCCCAGTTTATGCCCAATGGCACCACCATATCGGATTAAACCATAAACAAAATGACGGTGTGTACCACCCACCGTCCAATGAAATTGCGGAATGATTGGATAGAACCCTGAAAACCAGGATCGGGAAAACAGTACAACAAAATGACAACACAGGGAATGTAGTGTTGCGTTTTGTTCCAATGTTAGTACCTGGTTTCTTGTCCGAAGCCAATGGATTCACTCCCCATGCCTTGGTGACAGCGCGTTCCAGAAAAGGACGACAGACCCTCATGGGACTGGACTTTTTGGAAGCGGATTTGTCAGCTTTCAGGCACTAGAAAGAAGTACAACAGATATTGAGCAATGTGCAAGCAGCACACATATCGATAGATATGTCCGGAATAGCCGAATGACTAGGGTAAGAGTAGGGCCAGTCAAGCACAGTCGTGGGAAGTTGTGCTTGGAGTCCGAGGAGATAGGAGAGGTGCTAAATGAATATTTTTCATCAGTATTCACACAGGAAAAAGACAATGTTGTCGAGAAGAATACTGAGATTCAGGACACTAAATTAGAATGGCTTCAGGTTCATAAGGAGGAGGTGTTAGCAATTCTGGAATGTGTGAAAATAGATACGTCCACTGGGCCGGATGGGATTTATCCCAAGATACTTTGGGAAGCTAGGGAGGAGATTGCTGAGCCTTTGGCTTTGATCTTTAAGTCATCTTTGTCTACAGGAATAGTGCCAGAAGACTGGACGATAGCAAATGTTGTCCCCTTGTTCAAGAAGGGGAGTAGAGACAACCCCGGTAACTATAGACCAGTGAGCATTACTTCTGAAGTGGGCAAAATCTTGGAAAGGTTTATAAGAGATAGGATGGATAATCATCGGGAAAGGAATAATTTGATTAGAGATAGTCAACACGGTTTTGTGAAGGGTAGGTCGTGCCTCACAAAACTTATTGAGTTCTATGAGAAGGTGACCAAACCGGTGGATGAGGATAAAACAGTTGATGTGGTGTATATGGATTTCAGTAAAGCGTTTGATAAGGTTCCCCACGGTAGGCTACTGCAGAAAATACGGAGGCATGGGATTCAGGGTGATTTAGCAGTTTGGATCAGAAATTGGTGAGCTGGAGGAAGACAAAGGGTGGTGGTTGATGGGAAATGTTCAGACTGGAGTCCAGTTACTAGTGGTGTACCACAAGGATCTGTTTTGGGGCCACTGCTGTTTGTCATTTTTATAAATGACCTGGAGGAGGGCGTAGAAGGATGGGTGAGTAAATTTGCAGATGGCACTAAAGTCGGTGTTGTGGACAGTGTGGAAGGATATTACAAGTTACAGAGGGACACACGTAAGCCGCAGAGCTGGGCTGAGAGGTGGCAAATGGAGTTTAATGCAGAAAGGTGTGAGGTTTTTCATTTTGGAAGGAATAACAGGAAGACAGAGTACTGGGCTAATGGTAAGAATCTTGGCAGTGTGGATGAGCAGAGAGATCTCGGTGACAATGTACATAGAGCCCTGAACGTTGCCACCCAGGTTGAGAGGGTTGTTAAGAAGGTGTACGGTGCGTTAGCTTTTATTGGTAGAGGGATTGAGTTTCGGAGACATGAGGTCATGTTGCAGCTGTACAAAACTCTGGTGCAGCCGCATTTGGAGTATTGCGTGCAATTCTGGTCGCCGCATTATGGGAAGGATGTGGAAGCATTGGAAAGGGTGCAGAGGAGATTTACCAGGATGTTGCCTGGTCTGGAGGGAAGATCTTATGAGGGAAGGCTGAGGGACTTGAGGCTGTTTTCCAGAAGACCATACGGCCATAAGACATAGGAGTGGAAGTAAGGCCATTCGGCCCATCGAGTCCACTCCACCATTCAATCATGGCTGATTTCAACTCCATTTACCCGCTCTCTCTCCATAGCCATTAATTCCTCGAGAAATCAAGAATTTATCAACTTCTAATAAGACCATAAGAAAGTTTTCGTTGGAGAGAAGAAGGTTAAGAGGTGATTTAATTGAGGCATACAAGATGATCAGA
The DNA here is from genome assembly GCF_047496885.1 of Scyliorhinus torazame. NCBI lineage: Eukaryota > Metazoa > Chordata > Chondrichthyes > Carcharhiniformes > Scyliorhinidae > Scyliorhinus > Scyliorhinus torazame. Next base: position 102,602,586 of record NC_092726.1, on the reverse strand, counting down.
GGATTGGATAGTGTGGACAGTGAGAGCGTTTTTCCTCAGATGGTGATGCCTAGCACGAGGGGACATAGCTTTAAATTGAAGGGAGATAGATATAAGACAAATGTCAGAGGTAGGTTCTTTACTCAGCGAGTAGTAAGGGCGTGGAATGTCCTGCCTGCAACAGTAGTGGACTCGCCAACACTAAGAGCATTCAAATGGTCATTGGATAGACATATGGATGATAAGGGAATACTGTAGAAGGGCGTTAGTGTGGTTTCACAGGTCGGCGCAACATCGAGGGCCGAAGGGCCTGTTCTGCGCTGCAATGTTCTATGTTCTACACATGGCTGCAGCTGTTGATGGGCTAGAAATAGAACAAAAAGTGTTTGGCATACTTTGATGGTGAAGTTTTACCAGTAGATTACGAGGTGTGACAAAATGTCATGATGCAGGTACACAAACGTGGATGATATATATCCGCAAAATACGAAGGCCGTTACTCAATTGTGGATAAAGTAAGCCCGCCTGTCTGTAAGGTTGTTTCAGAAACCGTGGGAAGCGGATCGCACCATGTCAATCAGTTTAAAGCGTATGGTGCACAGGCACGTCGCCGTTCACATGTGGGGCTGGTTTAACACAGTGGACTAAACAGCTGGCTTGCAATGCAGAACAAGACTAGCAGCGCGGGTTCAATTCCCGTACCAGCCTCCCCGAACAGGCGCTGGAATGTGGTGACTAGTGGCTTTTCACAGTACCTCCATTGAAGCCCACTTGTGACAATAAGCGATTGTTATTATTATTATGTAGGATGCTGGAGAGGCGCAAGTGAACGTTCGCCCTGAGGTGTCTGCTTCAGTACCAGTTGTTCCACATGAGGTCCGACGGGCACCAGTAGTTGGATAAGCTCCGGGTATCCACCAAAAAACAAAGAACGAGAGGCACATAGGGGGAAATGGACAGGCATGTTCCAGGATTTTGACCCAGCGAAATTGAAGGAACGGCGATATATTTCTGAAATCGACTCGGAGCAGCCGACCACGTACGAGCAGCTGCCCGAGTCGCAGGCCAGGGAATCCCCCTACAGCGGCTGCCAGAGACCGGGGAAACGTCCTAGAAGCCTGAGCCTTCACTCTACTGGCTCCCAGAGACCTGGAAAACAACACAGAAGCCGGGACCACCACTATGCTGCCCTCCAACGACTAGACCAGCATCGCAGCAGCTGCATCCCTCCCCCCTCCACCCCCCAGCTCCCAACCCCACTGACCCAGAGAGCTGCGACCCCCTGCAGGCCCCAAGCACTCCTTCCACCCCCCCCCCCCCCCGCCACCCCCCTCTACAGTCGCCCCACACTCCTAAAACTCAACTCCCACAGCCTAACAATCACTAATACTGCTCTTTTAAATTTACTTGCAGGCCTAGAGGTCGCCGTCCTCTGAAGGAAGACAGCGATCTGGAAAGGACGCTGGGAACCCCAACAAACGGACCTGGCCATCGCCTCATCCGCAACCGCGATCCCAGAGACGCCATCCACTTACCGGCCTTCGCCCCAGAGCAAGGTCTGGGCATCCACCGACCTGTGAAGACAAACCGCAGCCCGATGGCGAGCTGGAACGCTCGACCCAGCAGACCAACCTACCGACGCAGGAACCGCAAGCAAGGCAACAAATCCTCCATCCACACACCGACCACAGTGAATAACCTCATTGGACACAACTATTCGCTGAACACTGCATACTCTCACCGTCTCCCAGGCTCGAAAAGAAGCAGTCACTTCAGGAAGCGGGGAGAACGCACAGGTCTGCAAGGGAGAGTGAAAGAACGCGGCCCCAAAGCCCCTCTGCCCAGCTCACTCCCAGCTAATGTCCAATCTCTAGAAAACAAGCCAGGCGAACTTAAAGCCAGACTCACTTTTCAAAGAGAACTGAGGGACTGCTGTGTGCTCTGTTTCCCGGAGACGTGGCTCACTCCTGCTTCACCGGACTGTGCCCTACAACCAGAGAGCTTCTCGATCCACCGAATGGGCAGTACGGCGCCCTCAGGCAAGACAAGTGAGGGTGGGGTCTGCCTCCTAATCAACACCTCCTGGTGCCGAGATGTAGCAACACTGGCGAGTTTATGCCCCCCGGACCTGGAATACTTGACGCTAAAATGCCGCCCCTTCTACCTTCCGCGGGAGTTCAGCTCCGTTATCCTGACGGCAATTTACATCCCACCACTTGCAAATATGAAAATCGCACTGGACTAAATATTCAGCACCACAAATGGCCTTGAAACGAAACATCCCGAAGCCTTATTCATTGTAGCTGGGTACTTCAATCAGGCCAAGCTCAGTGGCGTACTACCAAGTTACCACCAACACGTCACCTGTCCACCAGAGGCCCAAACTTCCTGGACCACTGCTACACAAATATCAAACATGCCTACCCCTCTATCGCCCACCCACACTTTGGCAAATCTGACCACAAGGCTGTGCTCCTGCTCCCTGCTGATAATCAAAAACTGAAGCGGGAGAATCCGTCAAAGAAAGTAGTGCATTGTTGGTCTGCGGAATCGGATCATCTCCTACGGGACTGCTTAGAGTCAGTGGACTGGTCAGTATTTAAAAACTCTGCAACCAGCCTGAACGAGTACGCCACGACAGTAACTGACTTCATGGGTAAGTGTGTAGAAGACTGTGTGTCAAAGAAGCAAATCCACGTGTTTCCCAACCGGAAACCCTGGATGAACAGGGATATCCACTGCTTGCTGAAGTCTCGGTCTGAGGTGTTCAAGTCAGGGGACCCTGACCGATACAAGAAAGCCAGGTGTGATCTAAAGAAATCCATCAACGATGCCAAAAGACAGTCCCGGACCAAGCTAGAGTTCCCAGGGAAGCCACTCGGACCCGCGCTGTCTATGGCAAAGTCTGCAGGACCTAACAGGCTACAAGATGAAGGCATGTAAAATCGACGGCTCCAACGCACCCCTCCTTGATGAGCTCAATGCATTCTATGCCCGATTTGAGCAAGAGGTCAGCGAGAGCGAGCCCTCCACCCCAGAAGCCTCGGATGAACTTGTTTCTGAGATCACCATTGCAGATGTCTCGAAGGTCAACCCCCGGAAAGCCACTGGCCTGGATGGGGTACCGGGACGAGTACTCCGTTCTTGCGCGGATCAGCTGGCGGGGGTATTTGCAGACATCTTCAACCTCTCTCGACAACAATCTGAGGTCCTGATCTGCTTCAAGAAGACGACGTTCATCCCTGTACCAAAACAAATGTCAAGCAGCGTGCCTTAATGACTGTCGTCCCGTGGCTCTGACATCCATCATCTTGAAGTGCTTCGAAAGGTTAGTCGTGGCACGAATCAACTCCACCCTCCCAGATGAAATGAAATGAATGATTGAAAATGAATGAAAATCGCTTATTGCCACAAGTAGGATTCAAATGAAGATACTGTGAAAAGCCCCTAGTTGCCACATTCCGGCACCTGTTCGGGGAGGCTGGTACGGGATCGCCTTGATCCCTGGAACAACTAGATAACAAAGACACCTATGTCAGACTCCTATTTATCGACGACAGCTCAGCCTTCAACACCATCATTCCGACAAAACTCATCTCCAAATCCGTGGCCTTGGCCTCGGCTCCTCCCTCTGCGACTGGATCCTGAACTTTCTAACCCACAGACCACAATCAGTAAGGATAGGCAACAACACCTCCTCCACGATCATCCTCAACACTGGTGCCCCACAGGCTGTGTCCTCAGCCCCCTACTGTACTCCTTATACACCTATGACTGTGTGGCCAAATTCCCCTCCAACTCGATTTTCAAATTTGCTGATGACGCCACCGTAGTGGGTCGGACTTCAAACAATGACGAGACACAGTACAGGAATAAGATAGAGAATCTGGTGAACTGGTGCGACGATAATAATCTCTCCCTCAATGTAAACAAAACGAAGGAGATAATCATCGACGTCAGGAAGCGTAGTGGAGAACATGCCCCTGTCTACATCAATGGGAAGGAAGTAGAAATGGTCGAGAGCTTCAAGTTTTTAGGTGTACAGATCACCAACAGCCTGCTCTGCTCCCCCCATGCCGACACTATAGTTAAGAAAGCCCACCAACGACTCTACTTTCTCAGAAGACTGAGGAGATGTGGCATGTCAGCTACGACCCTCACCAACTTCTACAGATGCCCCATGGAAAGCATTCTTTCTGGGTGTATCACAGCTTGGTATGGAGCCTGCTCTGCCCAAGACCGCAGGAAACTACAAAAGGTCGTGAATGTAGCCCAGCCAATCACGCGAACCGGCCTCCCATCCATTGACTCTATCTACAATTCCCGCTGCTTCAGAAAGGCAGCCAGCATAATTAAGTACCCGACGCACCCCGGACATACTCTCTGCCACCTCCTCCCGTCAGGTAAAAGATCACAAAGTTTGAGGTCACGTACCGACCGACACAAGAACAGCTTCTTCCCTGCTGCAATCAGACTTTTGAATGGATATACCTCGTATTAAAAGTTGATTCTTTCGCTACACCTTGTTTTAACTGTAATATTATATTCTGCAGTCTCTCCTTCCTGATGCATTGTTTGTACAGCATGCAAGAAACACTACTTTTCACTGTATACTAATACATGTGACAATAATAAATCAAATAAAATCAAATCAAAAAATGACAAAGGTCTTAACATTTAAATTTGTGCTGCATTTTTTGCGTACTTTTTTCAAAATAAGTTATCCCTTCCTGTTATTATTTCCTATCTATGTCTTTGATCCATTCAGTACATCTTCATCTTACAACACCTCGCTGTCAGCACGATCTGGAGAGAAATTGTCCTGTCATATCACGTTCATCTATCGGTTAGGGTAGTACGGTGGCAGAGCGCTGAGCACAGTTACGTCACAGCTCAAGGATCCCAGGCTCGATTCCCGGCTTGAGTCACTGTCTGTGTGGAGTCTGCACCGTTCTCCCCGTGTCTGCGTGTGTTTCCTCCGGGTGCACCCGTTTCCTCCCAGAATCTAAAGTTTGCAGGTTAGGTGAATTGGCCGTGAGAAATAGCACTTAGTGTCCCAAAGGTTTCCGTGGGGTTACGGGGGTAGGGTGGAGGTGTGGGCTGAAGTACGATCGGAAGAAGAGAAATTCGGTTCATTTCCCTTATGCCACTTTCGCGTAAGTAGCAGTATTTAGACATTTGTGTGGTCATATGATCATAGAATCATAGAACTTACAGTGCAGAAGGAGGACATTCAGCCCATCGAGTGTGCACAGGCTCTGGGAAAAGCAGACGACTCAACCTCAGGCTTCCAACCTATCCCCGTAAAGTGGGAACCCGACCCAAACTTTTGAACACCAAGGGACAATTTAGCATCGCCAATCCACCAAACGTGCACATCTTTGGACTGTGGGGAAACCGGAGCAACCAGAGGGAACCCACGCAGACACGGGGAGAAAGTAAACATTCCATGCAACGGTCTCAGATGGAATTGAACCATCCGAGGCCGGGTTTGAACCTTGGGACCCTGGAGCTGTGAGGCAGCAGTGCGAACAACTGTGCCACCGTGCGCACGCGAGGGAACGAAAACATCACAAACTCTATTTATGAACATATTGGAAGACTAATTTCTATCAAATTCATAGGTGCAGGTGAGGGAGCGGCCGGACGGGATAATTTGCCATAACCTCGCACACATAGTCATAATATAATAATGAATACAATAATTATAAAAAGCTTTATTGTCACAAGCAGGCTCACATTAACACTGCAATGAAGTTATTGTGAAAAGCCCCTCGTCGCCACATTCCTAAGTTTTGGGAACTGTGGGAAGAAACAGGAGGACCCCCTCGTAGACAGGGAGAAAACGTGCAGACTCTCTACAGACAGTGACCCAATTCTGGATTCGAAACTGGGACCCTGATGGAAGGCTTGAGGTGCCGCAGTATCGGGCAGGTGTTCACAAAGTCACACACACTCACAGAAAGGCGGGGGAGTAGGAACCGGCTGGATGGGCCAGATGTTCACAACGTCACACATACTCTCAGTCAGGCGGCGGAGTAGGAACCGGCTGGATGGGCCAGATGTTCACAACGTCACACCCACTCACAGTAAGGCGGAGGAGTAAGAACCGGCTGGATGGGCCAGATGTTCACAACGTCACACACACTCACAGTAAGGCGGGGGACTAGGAACCGGCTGGATGGGCCAGATGTTCACAACGTCACACACACTCACAGTAAGGCGGTGGAGTAAGAACCGGCTGGATGGGCCAGATGTTCACAACGTCACACACACTCACAGTAAGGCGGGGGAGTAGGAACCGGCTGGATGGGCCAGATGTTCACAACGTCACACACTCACAATAAGGAGGCGGATGACGAGCCCAATGGATGGGGCAGGAGTTGACAACCTCACACACACACTGACAATAAGTTGGAAGGTGTAAAAAGAACAAATAAAAGGACAGCACAGGAACAGGCCCTTCGTCCCTCCAAGTCAGTGCCGACCATGCAGACCGACTAAACTACAATTTTCTACACTTCCTGGGTCCGTATCCCTCTATTCCCATCCTATTCATGTTTTGGCAAGATTCACCTTAAATGTCACTATCGTCCCTGATTCCAACACCTGCTCCGGCAGCGAGGTCCAGGCACCCACTATCCTCTGTGTAAATAACTTGCCTCGTACATCTCCTGTAAACCTTGCCTCTCACACTTTAAACCTATGCCCCCTATTAAGTGACCACTCTACCCTGGGGAAGAGCCTCTGAATATCCACTCTGTCTATGCCCCTCATAACTTTGTAGACCTCTACCAGGTCGCCCCTCAACCTCCGTCGTTCCAGTGAGAACAAACCGAGTTTATTCAACCGCTCCTCATAACTAATGCCCCCCATACTAGGCAACACCCTGGTAAATCTCTTCTGCACCCTCTCTAAAGCCTCCACATCCTTCTGGTAGTGTGGCGACCAGAATTGAACACTTTACTCCAAGTATGGCCTAACTAATGTTCTTTATAGCTGCAACATGAATTGCCAATTCTTCTCCTCAATGCCCCGGCCAAGGAAGGCAAGCATGTCGTATGCCTTTTTGACTATCTTCTCCACCTGTGTTGCCCCTTTCAGTGACCTGTGGACCTGTCCACCTCGATGTCTCTGACTTTCAATACTCTTGAGTGTTCTACAATTCACCATCTCTTCCCTACCTGCATTTGACCTTCCAAAATTCATTCCCTCACATTTGTCCAGACTAAACTCCATCTGCCATCTCTCCGCCCAAGTCTCCACACGATCTAAATACTGCTGTATCTTCTGACAGTCCTCATCCCTATCCGCAATTCCAACTTCCTTTGTGTCGTCTGCAAACTTACTAATCAGACCCGTTACATTATCCTCCGAATCATTTATATATACTACGAACAGCAAAGGTCCCAGCACTGATCCCTGTGGAACACCACTGGTCACAGCCCTCCAATTAGAAAAGCACCTTTCCATTGTTAATCTCTGCCTTCTATGACGTAGACAGTTCTGTTTCCACCTTGCCAGCTCACCCCTGATCTCATGTGACTTCACCTTTTGTACCAGTCTGCCATGAGGGACCTTGTCAAAGGCCTTACTGAAGTCCAGAGAAAACATCCACTACCCTACCTGCATAAATCATCTTTGTGACCTCTTCTAAAAACTTTATCAATTGAGTGAGACAGGACCTCCCCTTCACAAAACTATGTTCTCTCACAAATACGTCCATTTGCTTCTAAATCGGAGCAGGTCCTGTCTCGAAGAATTCTCTCCAGCAATTTCCTTACTACTGACGTAAGGCTCACCGGCCTGTAGTTCCCTGGATTATCCTTGCTACCCTTCTTAAACAGAGGACCAACATTGGTATTCTCCAATCCTTCGGGACATCACCTGAAGACTGTGAGGATTCAATGATTTCTGTCAAGGCCTCAGCAATTTCCTCTCCAGCCTCCTTCAGTATTCTGGGGTAGATCCCATCCGGCCCTGGGGACTTATCTACCTTAATAGTTTTCAAGACGCCCAACACCTCGTCTTTTTCGATCTCAATGTGACCCAGGCTATCTACACACCTTTCTCCAGACTCAACATCTACCAATTCCTTCTATTTGGTGAATACTGATGCAAAGTATTCATTTAGTACTTCGTCCATTTCCTCTGGCTTCACACATAGATTCCCTTGCCTATCCTTCAGTGGGCCAATCCGTTCCCTGGCTACCCTTTTGCTTTTTATGTTAATGTAAAATGCCTTGAGATTTTCCCTAACCCTATTTGTCGTTCGGGGCGGTTGGACAGAATACTTGTCCACAACCTCACACACTCACAATAGAGTCGGCTGATATGCCTTTGGGAGGGGACACTTTGCACCACATCAATACCCTCACGCTGAGGTGGAGGGAGTTGTGACGAGGGCGGTTGGACCCGGCAGTTGTTCTGAACCTCACACTCACTCTCAATAACATGGATGGAGTTATGAGGCCGCGGTTGTATGGGGAATTGTTCTCAACCTCACACTCTCATAACATATTGGATATGCTGTAGTGTCGATTGAACGGGGAAATAGTTCACAACTTCACACACATGATCACTATCAGTTGAAGAGGACGGTGAGGTTGTGGCGGGCGGAACAATTGTTCCCCAATTCACACACTAAACATTCTCACAGTCATTTAGAAGGGCAGACTTAGGAACGATTGTACGTGCTAATTTTTCACAACCTCATACGCACTGACAGTAAAGTAGGGAGGTGATGAGAAGGTCATGTGGTGGGTTAATAGTTCACAACCTCACACATCTGTTCACAATAACGTGGACGGTGTGGAGAGTGGGCGGACAGAAGTGTTCGGTGTTCACAACCTCACACATACACATTCACAATATGGTGGCGATGGTGGGGGCGGGGTGGGGGGTGGGGGGGGGGGCTGGACGGGCCAATTGTTCACACAGTTACAATAAGGTGGAGGTGTTGTTGAATGGGAGACGGATATTTTGCAACTACTGAAAAAAATAATAAAATATCCAGAAAAAAGAAGAAACAGACAACTTCCCTCAAAGGCTACCGTCCGTTGGCCTTGACATCGATCGAAGTGAAGTGCTTCGAGAGGTTGGCCATGAAGCACATCAACACCACACTCCTCGGATTCCTCGATCCACGACAATTTGCATAGTGCCGCAACCGGTCCTCAGCAGACGCCATCTCACTGGCCCGACACTCATCCCTGGAACATCTCGACAACAAGGACTCCAACGTCAGACTCATATTCATTGACTAAAGCTCCGTTTTCGAACACAATGATTTTGACCTTCTCCACGATTGTTCTCATTACCGGTGCCAAGAAGGCTGCGTGCTTCGCCCCGCACGACACTACCTATACAGCCAGGACGTGTGGCAATATGTGGCTCCAACTCCATTTAAAGTTTGCTGCTCGGTCAGATCTCGAACAACGATAAGTCATAATACGGGAGGGGGATAGAGAATCCAGTAGAGTGGTGCAGCGACAACATTCTCTCCCTCAATGACGGGAAACTAAAGATCTGGTCATTGTTTTTAGGAAGCCAAGTACTGTACACACTACTGTGTGCATCAGCGGGGCCGAGGTGGAGATGGTTGATAGCTTCAAATTCCTTGTTGTGCACACCAAACATCTGTCTGCTCCAAGCACGTCGAGGCTACCACTAAGAAATCACAACAGGGCCTATACTTCCTCATGAAACTAAGGAAATTCGGCATGTCCCCACTAACTCTTACCAACGTTTACAGGTGCAGCATCGAACACATCCTATCTGGCTGCATTACAGCGTTGTACAGCAATTGCTCAGCCTAAGACCGCAAGAAACATCGAAGAGTCGTGAACACCGCCTCGTCCATCAGACGAACCCACCTCCCATCCATTGCCTGTATCTACCGCTGCCTTGGGAAAGCGGGCAGCATAATCAAAGAGACATCCAACCGGCTTACTAACTCTGCAAACTTTTGCCATCGGTCAGGAGATACAAAAGTCTGAGAACATGCACAAACAGATTCAAATACAGCTTCTTCCCCGCTGTTACTGGATGCGAAACGACCCTCTTCTGGACTGATCTGATTAATACTACTCCTGGATGCTTCACTCGATGCCGGTGTCTCGGTATTTGCAGTGTGGACCTTTTGTTGCCCTATTAACGTACTTTGGTTTCTTTTCATCGACTAAATGATCTGTTAGATCTGTAATAGAAAATTCATTGTAACTGTACCTCGGTACACGTTACAACAAACAAATACAAATCCTATCCGGAGTCCAGATATTAAACATCTTTAAGCCGGTGAAATTATGACAGATGGAGTGTTTATTACCTGAATTATTTAATTATTTTCTGTCGAAGATCAGTCACCTGTTAACGTAATTTATCCCAATAATTAGAGTGAACTCGAACTCACTGCTTGGTCGAATGAACAATTAACTCATTCATTCATTACGTGTTTGTTCATTACGTTGAAGTTCAACAAACATTACAACCATTTATTATTTCGCAACATCAATAGAATTTTTTTTTTCAGTCCGTTAAACACAGCAAATGACTGAAAACATTTCATTGCATCTTTCACTGTGATTGCCGAAGGATTGTTCATTCCAATAATCACATACAGTTTCTAATTATTATTTATACAGTAATGAAATTAAGATTGTTATTCAATGGAATGGAATCTGTAATTCCTGACCACACAACGATAATAACATCAATTAAACATGCATTTGTTCAGCTCACAATCCCAATCAATGGGATTCTCCCTCGGCAGGATCCTCCCCTTCGCCGGCAGCGCTCCCATGTCCGCGGGTTTCCCGACGCCGTGGGGTGGCCACAACGGGAAACCTCATTGACCGGCTGCGGGAATGGAGAATGCCGCGCGCAGCTTCGGAATCCGGACCTGATGGAACTGAGAACCAAACACAGGCCATTAAAACGATGATAATATTCCTACAGAATGCTCATGGGAAGGAACTGATTACATTCAATCCATTGATCACTAACGATATGTATTAATTTTTTAAACTTGCTACAATAATATGCATTTTGAAATATTTTGCATGTCACTGACACTAACAATTATATCTCAGGTTTTAATTCCAGTAATCATTGTTGTGACATGAGCCAACGGGGTCTCGGTCTTCCAGCGCGAGAGGGACCGAATGGTTGACCAGTACAGTTTACGGTGAACATTCCCGTATCTCTATAATGTCACCGTCTGCGGCCATGACCAGCAGGACCACGACAACAACCTCCGAAAATTTCTCCAGACCGCTAAAATCCTTAACCTTACATACAACAAGGATACATGCGTGTTTAGCACCGACCGTCTAGCCATCCTCGGCTACGAGGTGCAAAATGGAGTTATAGGCCCCGACCCTGCACGCATGCGCCCCCTTATGGAGTTCCCCCTCCCTCACTGCTCCAAGGCCCTGAAACGTTGCCTTGGTTGTTTTAGCTACTACGCCCAGTGGGTCCCCAACTACGCAGAAAAGGCCCGTCCCCTGATCCAATCCACAGTCCTTTCCCTGTCGATAGAGGCATGCAGGGCCTTCAGCTGCATCAAAGCAGGCATTGCAAAGGCCACGACGCACGCCATCGACAAGTCCCTCCCCTTCCAGCTCGAGAGCGATGCGTCCGACGTAGCTCTGGCGGCCAGCCTCAACCAAGCAGGTAGACCCGCGGCCCTCTTCTCCAGTACCTTCCATGCCTCCGAAATCCGCCACCCCTCAGTGGAAAAGGAGGCCCAGGCGATAGTAGAAGCTGTGCGACATTGGAGGCATTACCTGGCCGGCAGGAGATTCACTCTCCTCACTGACCAACGGTCGGTTGCTTTGATGTTTAATAATGCACAGCGGGGCAAGATAATAAACGACAAGATCTTGCGGTGGAGGATCGAACTCTCCACCTACAACTCCGAAATCTTGTATCGTCCCGGGAAGCTAAATGGACCTCCTGACGCCCTGTCCCACGGCACATGTGCCACCGAACAAGTGGACCGCCTCCGAGCCCTCCACAAGGACCTCTGCCACCCGGGGGCCATTCGCCTTTTCCATTTTGTCAAGACCCGCAAACTGCCCGACTCCATCGAGGAGGTCAGGTCAGTCACCATTGACTGCCAAATCTGCACTTCTACCAGCCAGAGAGGGTGCACCTGATAAAGGCTTCCGGTCCCTTTGAACGCCTCAGCATGGACTTCAAAGGACCCTTCCCCTCCACCGACTGCAACACGTACTTCCTGAACGTGATTGACGAGGACTGTTCCCGTTCGCCATCCCTTGCCCCGACATGACCGCAAACACCGTTATCAAGGCCCTCCAGGGTATCTTTACACTGTTCGGGTTCCCCGCTTACATACACAGTGATAGGGGGTCCTCCTTTCTGAGCGGCGAACTGCGTCAATACCTGCTCAGCAAGGGCATCACCTCGAGCAGGACGACCAGTTACAACCCCCGGGGTAACGGAGAGGTAGAGAGGGAGAACGGAACCATCTGGAAGACCGTCCTACAGGCCCTACAGTCCAGGAACCTCCCAGTCTCCCGCTGGCAAGACGTCCTCCCGGATGCTCTCCACTCCATCCGTTCACTGCTTTGTACCACAACCAACCAAACACCTCACGAACGTCTCCTGGTCTTCCCCAGGAAGTCCTCCTCTGGGACCTCGCTCCCGACCTGGCTGACAGCACCCGGTCCCATCCTGCTCTGAAAACACGTGTGGGCACACAAGTCGGACCCGTTGGTCGAGATGGTCCATCTGCTTCATGCTAACCCCCAGTACGCCTACGTGGCGTACCCCGACGGCCGACAAGATACGGTCTCCCTACGGGAACTGGCGCCCGCCGGAACCCCACGCACATTCCATCCGCCAGTCCCAACCTCCCCTCCACGGCAGCACCTTACCGGAGGTTCGGCCCTTCCATCGGCCCCGCCGAGGGCGTCCCCCCTCCTCCCCCACCCACCGAGGCCCCCACCCGCAGGCGCTCACTTCCCAGGTCAACCGTTTTCTCCACCAGCGCCATCTCGGGATGCCGAAGCAGCCATGGAGATCGAAGCCACGCTCCCGGAGTCTCAGACGCACGAGCCTCCACCGGAGTAAAAAAAAACTCCGACGACCACAGAGGACGGCCAGGGCCCCCGATCGACTGATTGCTTAATTTTAATTGTAATCTGTAAATATACACCATCAAATGTACAGAGCTATCAGAATTGTAACTAGTTACTAAACACTGTACGGAGGTATTACGGTACCTCCATAACTAATTATACCACGTTGCCATGTTTTGTAGTTTCAGGCCACCACCCCCGCCGGACTCTTTTTTAACAGGGGGTGAATGTGGTATCAAAGGTATTACGGTATCTGATAGGCTGAAGCACCATTGGAGGAAACTGTATGCTTTCTATTGGTTAGAATGTATGAAAGCTCCTCCCTGAAAAGCGGGGTATAAGAGCCCGTGCCGCCCCAACCTGAGCTGCTGGGGGAAACGTCGAGCTTATTAAAGCCTTCGGTTGGACTACAACCTCGCTTTAGTGGTCATTGATCGTGCATCAGGGTGCAAAGGAGATTTACCAGGATGCTGCCTGGTTTGCAGGATAGGTCTTATGAGGAAAGGTTGAGGGAGCTAGGGCTTTTCTCTTTGGAGCAGAGGAGGATGAGAGGCGACTTAATAGAGGTTTATAAGATGATGAGGGGGATAGATAGAGTGGAAGTTCAGAGACTATTTCCTCGGGTGGATGTAGCTGTTACAAGGGGGCACAACTATGAGGTTCAGGATGGGAGATATAGGAGGGATGTCCGAGGTAGGTTCTTTACTCAGAGAGTGGTTAGGGTGTGGAATGGACTGCCTGCTGTGAAAGTGGAGTCGGACACTTAACGAACATTCAAGCGGTTATTGGATAGGCTCATGGAACACAGCAGAATGACATGGAGTGGGATAGCTTAATCTTGGTTTCGGACAATGCTCGGCACAACATCGAGGGCCGAAGGGCCTGTTCTGTGCTGTACTGTTCTATGTTCTATTCCAAGTGTTTACTGTTTATGGAGAGAGAGAGAAAAAGACGGGTGGGGAGGAGATAGAGAGAGTACTGGTAGAGACAGAATGGCAGGAGCGGAGGGAGAGAGACAGAGGTAAAGAGAGAGAGAGACAGTCAGAGATAGAGAGAGAGAGAGACAGAGTGAGGGAGAGACTGGCAGAGATATCAAGGCAGGGACGGAGGGAGAGAGAGAGGTAAAGAGAGAGAGAGAGACAGACAGTCAGAGAGAGAGAGAAGGGGGGGAGAGTGAGGGAGGAACTTACGGAGACATAAACGCAGGGACGGAGGGAGAGAGAGAGAGGTAAAGAGAGAGGGACAGAGACAGGCAGAGAGAGAGACAGAGTGAGCGATAGACTGGCAGAGACAGAAAGGCAGGAGCGGAGGGAGAGAGAGAGAGGCAAAGAGATAGAGAGAGACAGATAAAGAGAGAGAGGGAGAGAGAGAGAGACAGTCAGAGAGAGCGGGAGACAGGGAGAGACAGACAGTCAGAGAGAGACAGAACGAGACACAGACTGAGGAAATAGAGAGAGACATGGGTAAAGAGAAAGAGAGACAAAGGGACAAATTGAAAGTCAGCCCGTCACTAAATCTCAATTCAAACTGATTCCTGCGAATGTCACTAAAGCCTCACTTCATCGCAATGTATAAACCTGCCAGCAAGAATCCAGAATGCAGTCTGGTGTTAAACAACTTTAAACTCAGCTTCCGCTAACTTCTCCCACTTTCTGCACCTGATTTGGGAATAGAAATATTTGCTGGAAGGGCGATTGGAAAAAGACTCCGAAAGGAATGGGCAGCTGATTTGCCAGTGTAAAGAGGGCAGGGTAACTCTTTCTGGGGGCAGAGGAGATGTGTCTGCAGACTGGCAATACAGATGCTGTTCACGAGTGTGGTGGGGGTGTTCAGAGAGAGAGTGTGGGTACGAGGGAGAGGGAAGGAGGATGACAGCAGGCAGGGGAAGGAAAGTGTGTTTCCCACCTCCCCACCCGGACAGGATCACATTGCTGTCTGTGGGATCCTGCTGTGCACCAATGGCCTGCATCCTTTCGTGGACTGTCAGCTTAGTGACCACACAGAATGTCAAATTAAACTAGTTCATAGACTGGAAAGCACCTTTTGGGGAGGGGGAGACATAACCTAACCCTCCCCTGTCCCACCCCCCTGAGACTGGGAGCAGGGCACTGACTCCACACTGGAGACCCCTAGATACTGTGTGCCTACCCTCCCTCCCCATCCCCTCTTTGACCCTCCCACCAAACTCTACCTCTATTCTGCTCTCTATTCCTGTTTCCCTCGCTCTCTCCCCTCCCTCGCCACTCTCTCTTCAACCGTTTCTCTGACTCGGGGAGTAAGACGGGGAAAGACACAGAGCATCTGACAAGGAGAAACTTTGTCAAAGTCAATTCAAACGCTGCCCTGGGCTTTTCCACACACAACACTGACATTCCAGTAAAACACGGGCACTGTGCAATTGGCAAATTGTCTCATTGAAATGAAATGAAAGTCCCTCTTTAAAACTGGCAGTGAGGCGGGAGCAGTGGGGGAAAGTTTGGAGACTTTGGAGAACTCGGTGAGCTGAATTCCTCCCCCCCCCCCCGCCCAGCCCAGCCTGCACCCCCCCTCCAGCCCGCCCCAGACACACACACACACATGCACCCCCCTCCCCATCACCAACACGTCACTAATCAGCCCATCTTCAGCACAGGAGATATTCTGGGATTAGAAACAATCCCTTCCACAGCCTCACATTTGCAACTTCAATTCCAGCACCTCGGCAACATTAGGAAAGGCGATGTGTTCACGTTTACATGTTGCAGTGTGCACAGCAGGATCCCACAATAAATAAACATGATGGAGACAGGAGCCCAGTCCATATCCTGTGTCTCTCTTAACAACCTCCCACTCAACCCCCACCTCCACCCCCCCCCCCACCCACTCACACACAATTGCCCACCCCCGCCTGTCCCCCATTCAAATAACGACAAATCACATTGGTGTTTCTATCTTTTATTGGAAGAGGAAATATAGACAGAAGTAGCTGGAGAGAGAGAGGCTTGTGGTGGGGGAGGGGGCAGGTGCGGTGGGGAGGGGGAGGTGCGGTGGGAAAGAAAGACACAGGGAATTTCTCCCACACCCCCTCTCTTTTTCTCACAAGGCTTCTTTCCCTCAGGAGACATTTTCAAATCGACTGTCTCAGGATTGTAGTTTGTGTAAAATCGCACTTTCTAAAACAAAATGTAACTGGGCCGTGCTTGACTGCACACAGCAGAACCCCTCCCACAGACCCTTTCTTTTTCACTATATCTCTCTCTGTCTTTCTCTCTCCACCTCTCTTTTTCTCTCGCTCTCCCTCCCCCCTCTCTCCCCCCTCTCTTTTTCTCTCGCTCTCCCTCCACCCTCTCTCCCCCCTCTCTTTTTCTCTCCACCTCCCTCCGACCTCTCTCTCCCCTCTCTTTTTCTCTCGCTCTGCCTCCACCCTCTCTCCCCCTCTCTTTTTCTCTCCATCTCCCTCCGACCTCTCTCTCCCTCTCTTTTTCTCTCGCTCTCCCTCCACCCTCTCTCCCCCTCTCTTTTTCTCTCTATCTCCCTCCGACCGACCTCTCCCCTCTCTTTTTCTCTCAATCTCCCTCCACCCTCTCTCTCCCCCTCTCTTTTTCTCTCGCTCTCCCTCCACCCTCTCTCCCCCCTCTCTTTTTTTCTCGCTCTCCCTCCACCCTCTCTCTGTACTCTCTCTCCCTCTCTCTTCTCTCTCGACAAATCGCATTGGGATTTCCTTTTACATGTATTACAAGGTGAAATATGGAAAGAAATGGCTGGAAAGAGGGAGAGATTGGAAAGAGGGAGAGATTGGAAAGAGGGAGTGAAAGAAAGCTGGAGGGACAGAGAAAGGGATATTTCATCACAAAGCCCCCTCAGAAACCCTTCCAATCCCACCACCCTGCCTAAAACACGAACACCACTCTGGGCTTGAGGACAAACCTTTACCCAGGCTGCGGCCTATTCATTTCAGACCCACTCCCTCATCTCCTCCTGACTGCTTTACACTCAGACAACTAGTTTAATTTTAAATGTGTGTGGTCTCTAAGTTGAAGTTCAGTAAATGCAGCAGGCCATTGATGCACAGCAGGATCCCACACACAGCAATGTGATCCTGTCAGGGACAGGCAGGTGAGCAGGGGGGTGAGGTCATATTCCTTCCATTGCCTGCTATATTCTTCCTTCCATCTCCCCTGACCCCCACCACCATACTCCTACCCCTGAACCCCATGGGTATTCCGAGTCTGGAGACACATCGACTGTCCCCAGAAAGAGTTAAACTCCCCTCTTTAAACTGGGAAACCCACTGCCGGGTCCGTCAGGAGACTTTTTAAAATCGCCCTCCCAGCATTTATTTCTATTCTTTTCCCAAATCAGGGTATCACCTAAAGATGTGATGAGACTCCCCATTGCAGTTTCTGGGGTGGTTTTCACAGATTGAAGGTTTAAAGAGGCACCCTGAACATCTCTGGGTTGTTGGTCCGAAACCCACGCAACTCCGGGGAGAATGTACAAACTCCACACGGACAGTGACCCAGAGCCGGGATCGAACCTGGGACCTCGGCACCGTGAGGCTGCAGTGCTAACCCACTGCGCCACCCTGCTGCCCTAAAGTGACCCCACTATTGTTAATTTTGTGAATTCTGCTGGCAACATGTGCACAGGGAGATCCCAAAAATGATAACACTTTGAAAATTGAGTTCAGAGTTTCTGATATGGGATTTCTCTCTCTCTCTGTTTCTGCACCATTGTTGTATTGTACACACTGACGGCAGTATTGATTGCACAATAAGATCCCACAAGCAGCAGTGTGATCCTGGCTGAATATCCCTCAGTCCCATGTGAAAACGGTTCATCAACTCCCTCATTCCCAAGACTTGAAAATTTGAGACCTTCGAACCCACTTTGCAGTCCGTGTGCTTTTTTATTTTAAGAGTTGTGATCACAATTACTTTGCGGGCACAGGCCACAGTCCTGTGCATGAACAGCAAGATCCCACAGCAGCAGCAATGTGAACGTAACCAGGCGGGACGCTGTTTCCCCCCTCCCCCACCACCCCCTCACTCCTGCTACGATCCCCATTCCCCCTGGATCTAAACCCCTTCCTCCCCCCTCATCCTGTGTGTGTGGATTGGACCAAGTCTAAAGATCTCCCTTCAATTCTCTGAAAGAGTTAAACTGCCTCCTGAAACTGAGAAAAACCTTTTTAAAACAAAATCCATTGGTACACAGAACGATCCCAGAAGCTGCAGTCAGCAGTGTTGAGTGTCGTTTAAAATAGCTAACAGATTATACGGAGAGTGAACGGGGCTCAGGCAATGAAACCACCCCCCCCCCCCCGTTTTTCAGGCCACCCAGATTTAAAAGAACACCTGTCATTTTGGGTTCATAAATAAAATTTAGACAGCTTCATATTACAGATTTTTAATTTACTCTTTGTCACCCACCAAAGGGTTAATGTGTTTGTGTCTAAATGCAAGGCCGGGGCGGCAATAAAAGTACAACTCACGTGAGTGCGGCCTGTGGAGTGGGCCTCAGTCCATCCACGTGTCCTCTGGAGAAAATCCCTTGTCCAAAGATTCCTGTTCACATTGCAGTCTTCAAAATTCAAATTCCTGGGGGAAAGAGGGAGAAAGTTAACTAATACGCAGGAAAGTGTTTAAACTGGAAACACAGCAAGAGGCCAAGATTCTCCCTCTCAGTGACACAAACCGACAGCACCTTTTATAAGGTGTTACTGCTATTAATTATAAATTTAAGGCCAAAGAAGTCAAAAGAAAATAATGTGTTTTGTCCCCCTCCTGTGAGGTGAAGCCCGGCCACATTTCTCTCCATGTAGCAGGGGACTAGTGTGCTGCATGATGCCTATTGTAGCAACTGAGTAAAAGAACACAAAGTAACTGAGGGAGAAAGAAAAGGGGGTGGACTCCAAAACGACGGGCGGATCACAACCCAAAAAGAACAAAAAGGAGAAACAAAAACTTAACAAAACGCCGTCAAATGAAAGTGTGAGAATCGGGGTGAGTCCGGCAGCCCAACCCCCGCGGGGCCCACCGAGCCCGGAGAGCTTCGAGTGCGCCCGTGGGCAGCGCATGCTCCCGCTCCAGGGACACCTGGCCGCCAACCAGGCCGCGGAAGAGGGGCAGACAGCCGGGCCGGACGGCCCCCTCAGTCACCCGCTACCTGGACCTAGAAATGGGAAGTTTGGCCCGGCCCAGGAGCAGGTTCACGAGGAGACCCTCCGCCTTCCCCGCCCCCTCCGCACCGGATGTCCGTAGATCAGGAGCGTGGGGCTGAAGTGCAAAGAAAACCTCAACAACAACGTTGTCAAGAAATCAAAGCGGGAGAGCAGCCGAGGACAGACAACATGGACAAGCTCCACGGTCCCCACCAGGCCGCAAAAGAGGCAGGTCTGTGGGGAGGCCGAGAAGTGATAGACTCTGTGATTGGACGGCACTGCCGTGTGCAGCCTCTTCCACCCCAGGTCCCCAGGTTTTATGGGGAGGACACCTCCGTAGAGGCACCCCCAGCAGGGACCTCCGCTGCCGGACGCCAAGGCGTGTGGGGACGGCGGGCGAGGTAAAGGCGGTGGAAGGTGCGCAGCAGCAGGCCGGACAGGAAACCCCTCCGCGCAGTGCGGAACGGCTCGGAGGGGATTTCCATGAGGCGGCTGCGGCTGTGGGGCGCCGGCGCCCGGCGGGTGCACCGGGCCTGGGACCAATGTGGAATTCCGTCCGAGCAGGGGTTCGCTGAGACGGGATGCCAACCTCACAACCACGCCGCCTCTAGCACCAGTGTGCCCGCGGGGCCGAGCACGGCCGCATTGAGGCTTTGGATGGCATTGGCCGCGCGCCCGACAGACGCCGCCCCGCGCTCAGCGAGCCCGGCCCTCCGCCACCCAAGCCCTTCCCACGGCATCCACAGCCCTCCGCCACCCAGCCCTTCCCACGGCATCCACAGCCCGGCCCTCCGCCACCCAGCCCTTCCCACGGCATCCACAGCCCGCCGCTCCGCCAGCCAGCCCTTCCCACGGCATCCACAGCCCTCCGCTCCGCCAGCCACCCGAATGGATATTGGCGGAGGTGCGGATTCCTGAGCAGCGGCTCCCTTACGGCAGCCGCTACCCCTGACGGGCGAGAGCTGCGGCGCGTGGCGGCCATGTTCCAGACTTTGAGGAGGTCCTGGTACAAGACGGGCAGCGCCAACAGAGAGTTCCGAAGACCCTGCTGGTCAATGAAGAGGAGCTGCACGTCGTAGTTCAGGCCGAGCACCTGGGGGAAGAAATCCGTCGCCAGGGCACCACCGTGGAGGAGGCTCAGCGTACAGGTAACGCTGCAGAGTCTGAGGGTGGAAAGTCGCAATCTGGGTGCGAAGGCACACCAGCGCCTCACCGCCCTCCGCAATCGGGAGACTCCAGACCTCCGCAGCGACCCCGTGCAGTCGATTGTCCCAGAGGAACCGAAGCTGGGCTCTCTGGATGGTGTGACAAAGCCAGGGGGAGGAGTCAGTGACCAGCCGGGACCACAGCATGGTGGCGATCAGATGGTTTATGACGAGAACTCGCCCCTGTGGGACAGCACTCGGAGCCGTCCTGTCCAGCGTCTCAGGCCAGCGGTGACCTTGGTCTCCAGCTCCTGCCCGTTCGCCGGCCAGGCTTCCTCTGCCGGGAAAAGATGCACTCCCAAGTAGAGGCTGTTGGTCCGACTCCAGCTGAAGGGGCCGAGCTCCTCCGGGAGGGGGTCCATCTGCCAAGGACCGACCAGGAGTCCGGAACATTTAGCCCAGTTAATTCGTGCGGAAGACGCGGCGGAGTAGACAGCTTGGCACCCTCGCATCCTCCGCAGGTCACCGGGGTCAGTGACCATGAGGAACACGTCATCAGCGTCCGCCGCGAGGACCACCCCCACGTCCGGCTCGCGCAGAACCAGCCCCGTTAACCTCCTCCGCAGGAGGCACAGGAAAGGCTCCACGCATAGGGAATAATGTTGACCGGACAGGGGGCAGCCCTGACGCACTCCTCTCCCAAAGCGAAGGGGCGCCGTCAGGGACCCGTTAACCTTAATCAGACTCTCCGAGGCGGCGGACAGTAACCGGATCCGGGCGACAAAATGCCACCCGAACCCGAAAGCTCGCAGGGTCCCGAGCAAATACCCGTTCCCCACCCGGTCGAACGCCTTCTCCTGGTCAAGAGACAGGGAGACGTTCGACATACCAGTCCCCTGGGAAAAATGGATAATGTCCCGGGCAAGGTGGATATTGTCATAGATTGTGCGGTCCGGGACTGTGTAGGACTGGTCAGGGTGGATCATGTGGTCCAGCACGGGACCAAGGCGTAAAGACAGCACCTTGCAAAGATTTTATAGTCCGTGCTGAGGAGGGAGATCGGTCGCCAGTTCTTAAGTTGGCGGAGATACCCCTTCTTGGGCAGCAGGGCAATGACGGCCCTGCGCGACGAAAGGGGCATCTCTCCTCTGTCGCATAGTCGCTCCCCAGGACGTCACAGCACGCCCTGAAGAACTCCACGATCAGCCCGTCCAGCCCTGGGGATTTGCCCCGTGAGAGGCTGTCCAGGGCTCCGGTCAGCTCTTGGAGGTTGATGGAATTATCGAGCTTCGCGGCGCCCTCCGGGCCCACCTGCGGCAGGTCCTCCCACAGAACTCTGCAAGCGTCCTCGCTGGACGGATCCGGAGAGAAGAGGTCGGAGTAAAAATCCCTGATCAGGGTCCTGACCCCCTGCGGATCCGAGACGAGGGACCCGTCGTCGGCCAGCAGCGTAGAAATCTGCCGACGGGCCCCGCGTCCTCTTTCCAGCGAGTAGAAGAAGCGGGAGCCGCGGTCCATGTCCGTTAGGAGACGGATCCGCGACCTCACGTACGCGCCGCGGGACCCGGCGAGTTGCAGGCCCCGCAGTGCGCCCCTCTTCTCCCTGTTCACCAGCCCCAGGGCCGCGCCTCATCGGGCTGAGCAAGACGTGACTCCAGATCGAGGAGTTCCTCAGCCAGGTTGATGATCGTGGAGTTCCGCCCCGCCGTAGACCCCTTTGTGTACCCCTAACAGAAGGCACGGATCTGGGCCTTGCCCACATCCCACCGTAGCCTCAAGGAGGGGAAGCCACCCCGCTTCCTTCTCCAGCCGGCCCAGGAACGGCGGAACGAATCCAGGAACCGCTCGCCCTCCAGTAGCAGGTTGTTAAAGTGCCAGTACGCGGACCGTGTCTGAGCGCGGGACGGGGCGAGACCCGCCCACACCAGGTGGTGATCCGAGCTCGGCACCTGCTCCAGGGAGGCCGTCGGAACGCTGGGCAAGTACGTCTTGGAAATGTAAAGACGGTCGATTCTGGACACTCTGAACGGGGCCCGCACAGAGGTGCGCACCCGCAATTCAGGATGGAGAGTCCGCCAGACATCCACCAAGTCAAAGGACCTAACCAGGTCCCCAACTTCACCACCGCCGCCGGGCTCCGCTGGACTGCACCACGGTCCTTGTCCCGGTGGGTGCAATTAAAATCCCCTCCGAGGACGATGCACTCGCCCGCCGGGATGATGCCGAGAAGAGTGGACACCTTTAGGAAGAAAGTCGCCTGCTGCGGTCCGGCCACGGGAGCGGATACATTTACAAAGTGAATCACCACTGCCCCGTCCCGGACCTTTAGGTGCAGCAGACGGCCTGGCACCGGCTCCTTGACCCCCCAAGATCTCCGGCTGGAAATGTGGAGCCAACAAGATAGCCACCCCGCCCGAACGTGGGGCCAGGTGACCCATGAAGACTCCTCCTTGCCCCTCCAGGGTTCACTGAGCTTCTTCACCCGGATGGCCTGGGATTCCTGCAGGAAGCACAGCCCGTACTTTCCGTCCCGGAGGATAGAAAAGAACTGGAACCGGTGGTGTGCGTTGCTGCTGCCGTTGGTGTTTAGGCTGGCGATGGTTACCTCCATGTCAGTAGCATTGTCTATCCGTCACCAATATCTTCAGTGCTCAGAGGGAGGTTCAACGCCCCTTCCACTCCCTCAGGAGTCCCACAAGGAACTGGGCAGCTGGGCGCTGCTCCTCCTGGTCTTGATCGAACTCCCGGGCCTCTCTGGCATAGGCGCGGGCGGAGCCAAGGAGCAGCCCCAGATTTCCCCAGCTGCCCGGGGCCAGCCGCACACAGTCTGGGTGACCGTGATGTTTACCCAGAAATGTTTGGAGTTCTCCTGAGTGGATGAGGGGAGACTCGGTGCCGGGTGTGAGGGTGCCCTCTGCCTCGCTGCAGAGAGCGTCTAAATCCTCCTCCTCACCCGCCACCGAGCCGCCTTCCTCCTCCGAACGGCCACCACCTGAACTCGAGTCCCCCGCCACATGGAGTGTGGGCGGGACGGGCACACAGGCTAACCCGAGGCCGGGTAGACCCCAACCCCAGGGTCGTCCTCAGGCAGAACCCTCGCAGGCCGCTGGCCTTGGTTTTCTTATTCTGTGCGCAGGGCTGGGTGTCAGGGAGATGGGAATCAGCACGGGAGACCCCCACCCCCCTCACCCGGGGAGGGGGCAGCAAGACCCACCCCCCTCACCCGGGGAGGGGGCAGCGAGACGCACCCCCCTCACCCAGGGAGGGGGAAGCAAAATCCACCCCCCTCGCCCGGGGAGGGGGCACAGAGAACCCGCCTCACTGGGGGAGGGGGCAGCAAGAGACCCCTCACCGGGGAGGGGTCAGAGAGACCCACCCCCCTCACCCTGGGAGGGGGCAGCAAGACCGACCCCCCCTCACCTGGGGAGGGAGCAATGAGACCCACCTCCTCACCCGGGGAGTGGGCAGCGAGACCCACCCCCCTCATACGGGGAGGGGGCAGCGAAATCACCCCCTTCTCCCGGGATGGGTACAGCGAGGCCCACCCACCTCACCCGGGGAGGGGGCAGCAAGCCCCATCCCCCTCACCCGGGGAGGGGGCAGCGAGACCCCCAGTAGGTTGGGATGGGGGAGGAGGAGCTGAGTGGGGAGGGAGGGCGGGACGTTTGATAGAACAACACGTTCTGCGGTGGCCTCCAGCGGCTCCACCGCCACGTGTGTCCCGCCCACCGTGAGCCCCCTTTCCAGGGCCCGGTGGGCCGCCTGCTCGGCCCGCAGGAAGAACACGGCCTTGCCGTACATCCGCGAGGCGGCTACGACGGCCGAGGGGCCTACAACCCCGCCCATCGCACGGGCGCACTCCTCAATGGTCATGGTAGGGTGGGCATAGCACTTCACCCCCAGCTGCCGCGTGAGCAGGCGGGAGGGCGAGGGCGCCGCGGAGGCAGCGGAGGGACGGGAGGCTGCCGCCCCCGCATAATGTCTTGGCCGCCCTGCCCCCGGCAGAGTGGAGGATGCCCCCGAGGTGCTGGCCATGCCCACCCCTGCTACCACCCGGCCGTGTAAAACGGCAACGGACTGGGGAGGTGGGGAGGTGGCAGCCTAAATGCAGGGGCCACAAGGGAAGGCGCCGCAGGGCAATAGCAGAGCTGGGCAGCGTTCTTCCGCCCTGGAGGGGCCTAAAGTAATGTCCAAAGCTGCCCCACACCCGCCGCAGGTGGTAAAGCGGGTGGACCACAGTCTTCAGCTCTGCCGGAGCCCAAAACAAAGTCTTTCGCTGCAGCCCCAGGTGGTCCCAGGCCCACCTCAGGCAGAGGGGTGGGAGGACAGGAGGCTGGGCCTGCAGCCCTGGATGGTCCAACTCCCACCTCAGGCACAGGGGTGGGAGGACAGGAGGCTGGGCCTGCAGCACTAGATGGTCCCACTCCCACCTCAGGCAGAGGGGTGGGTGGACAGGAGGCTGGGCCTGCGGCCCTGGATTGTCCCACTCCCACCTCAGGAAGAGTGGTGGGAGGACAGGAGGCTGGGCCTGCAGCCCTGGATGGCTCCACTCCCATCAGGCAGAGGGGAGGGAGGACAGGAGGCTGGGCCTGCAGACCTGGATGGTCCCACTCCCACCTCAGGCAGAGGGGTGGGAGGACAGGAGGCTGGGTCTGCAGCCCTGGATGGTCCCACCCCCACCTCAGGCAGAGGGGAGGGAGGACAGGAGGCTGGGCCTGCAGCAATGGATTGTCCCACTCCCACCTCAGGCAGAGGGGTGGGAGGACAGGAGGCTGGGCCTGCAGCCCTGGATGGTCCCAGTAACACCTCAGGCAGAGGGGTGGGAGGACAGGAGGCTGGGCCTGCAGCCCTGGATGGTCCCACTCCCACCTCAGGCAGAGGGGTGGGTGGACAGGAAGCTGGGCCTGCAGCCCTGGATGGTCCCACTCCCACCTCTGGCAGAGGGGTGGGAGGACAGGAGGCCGGGCCTGCAGCCCCAGGTGGTCCCACTCCCACCTCAGGCAGAGGGGTGGGAGGACAGGAGGCTGGGCATGCAGCCCTGGATGGTCCCAATCCCACCCCAGGCAGTGGGAGGGAGGAGAGGAGACTGGGCCTACAGCCCTGGATGGTCCCACCCCCACCTCAGGCAGAGGGATGGGAGGACAGGAGGCTGGGCGTGGAGCCCCAGGTGGTCCCACTCCCACCACACAAGCTGGGGCAGGTTGGATCTGGGAACTCCACTTCCTCACACCACCAACAGCTCTTGCTTCAAGCTCTGTCACTTCAAACGGTATTGCGCCGCGCAGTTTGGCGCCCCCCCCCCCCCCCCCCCGCGATTCTCCGGCCCGGATGGGCCGCAGTCCCGCCGCTAAAATGCCTGTCTCGCCGGCGGAAATTAAACCACCTACCTTACCAGCGGGACAAGGCAGCGCGGGCGGGCTCCGGGGTCCTGGGGTGGACGCGGGGCGATCTGGCCCTACGGGGTGCCCCCACGGTGGGCCTGTGACGCGGGATCACTCATTTCCTTCTGCCTTCGCCACGGTCCCCACCAGGGCGGAGGCAGAAGAGACTCTCTCCACTACGCATGCACGGGAATGCCGTCAGCGGCCGCTGACGCTCTCGCGCATGAGCCGCCCAGAGATGTCATTTCCGCGCCAGCTGGCGGGGCAGAAATTCGTCCGGCGCCGACCTAGCCCCTCAAGGTTGGGGCTCAGCCCCCAAAGATGCGGAACATTCCGCACCTTTGTGGCGGCGCGATGTCCGACTGATTTGCGCCATTTTGGGCGCTAGTTGGCGGACATCGCGCCGATACCGGAGAATTTCACCCCAGATGTCCATCAGACTCAGATCTATCCTCAGTGAGCTGTGAGCAAACTCCAGTCCTAGTCTCTGACACGTGTGGAATGTCTGCCTCTGAGGACAGCTCACTATTGACATGTAAATGACTGACAAGAGATACCAATCTCCTTACTGTTGATAAATGACACAGCAATGGATCCAGCAAGCTGCTGTCTTAACACAATCCTCCCACAGGGACCACATTTCTGCATAACAGAATTGAAGCATAAGTTAAAATTCTATTGGGAAATTATTAGAAACAGTATTGGTTGGGATCTCCTCAGAGATCTGAGTGCAGACATACCCACTGCCTTTCTCTCATGAATGTTTTCAGTCTGTCAGCTGTGATTGTTTACTAAAGATGTGTCTTCACAGGAGAGACCAGAGGCATTTGTCCTGTCTGTGGTTATGTTAATTCAGGGCACAGCAACAGATCTAGCAATGTCCTGTCCTTACTTCAGTCTTGATGTTAATAATTATAACCCCCTGAATTTCTGACTAGTTTGGGATGTCTATTCTCTCTGTCTCCCAATGAGAGTTTTCGATACAATGAGTAAAGACCGGCAAGAAACCCGAGGACGTTGCTGTCTTGGGAGTATTTGATGGGGACAATCTTATTCTGTTGCTCACAGACAGATTTCTTCAGTCAGCTGCTCTATCAATTTGGATTCAATTTGATTTTTCCCACTGGGAGACGTAAAGTTTATTCCTGAATATTCACAGGGTCATCGCCAACAACATCATTTTATTCACCTGAGGAAGGAGCAGCGCTCCGAAAGCTAGTGACATCGAAACAAAATTGTTGGACTTTAACCTGGTGTTGTAAGACTTCGTACTGTGCTCACCCCAGTCCAACGCCGGCATCTCCACATCATCATTTTATTAGTCAGGGAGGATCAATGGGGTTTTTCACTGAAACCTTCCGATGTCAATTTCTGAGATTAGAATTTATATTGAAACAATTTAGATTAAATTAAAACGGTCAGTATGATAACCCCAACTGCTTTCTGTTAACGATCCTCTCTCACCTTGTATTTAATTTGGGGAATTTTGCAGGCAGATTGTGCACAGGAAGAACCCAAAAATGGGGTACATTCAAAATTAAGTTCTGACTCTCTGAAGATGGATTTCTATCTCTCTTTCTGCTCGAAGGTGAACAAACTGACAGCAGGAAGATTGATTGCACAGTAAGATTCCACAATCAGAAATGTGATCAGAATGTAAAATTCCCCACAAGGCTATAGGGAGAGAGGGATTAGTTTGGGGATTGACACTGGGATGTGGGGAGAGTGGGATTAGTTTGGGGATTGACCCAGGGCTGTGGGGAGAGTGGGATTAGTTTGGGGATTGACACTGGGTTGTGGGGAGAGTGGGAATAGTTTGGGGATTGACACTGGGCTGTGGGGAGAGTGGGATTAGTTTCGGGATTGACACAGGTCTGTGGGGAGACTGGGATTAGTTTGGGGATTGACACTGGGCTGTGGGGAGAGTGGGATAGTTTGGGGATTGACACAGGGCTGTGGGGAGAGTGGGATTAGTTTGGGGATTGACCGAGGGCTATGGGGAGAGTGAGATTAGTTTCCGCATTGATACAAGGCTGTGGGGAGAGTGGGATTAGTTTGGGGATTGACACAGGGCTGTGGGGAGAGTGGGATTAGTTTGGGGATTGACACAGGGCTTTGGGGAGAGTGGGTTTAGTTTGGGTATTGGCTCAGGGCTGTGGGGATAATGGGTTTAGTTTCGGGATTGACACAGTGCTATGGGGAGAGTGGGATTAGTTTGGGGATTGACGCTGGGCTGTGGGGAGAGTGGGATTCGTTTGGGGAATGACACAGGGCTGTGGGGAGAGTGGGATTAGTTTGGGGATTGACACAGTGCTGTGGGGAGAATGGGATTAGTTTGGGGATTGACACAGGGCTGTGGGAAGAGTGGGATTAGTTTGGGGATTGACACAGGTCTGTGGGGAGTGTGGGATTAGTTTGGGGATTGACGCAGGGCTGTGGGGAGAGTGGGGTTAGTTTGGGGATTGACACAGGGCTGTGGGGAGAGTGGGATTAGTTTGGGGTTAGTCACAGGGCTGTGGGGAGAGTGGGATTAGTTTGGGGATTGACAGAGGGCTGTGGGGAGAGTGGGATTAGTTTGGGGATTGACACAGGGCTGTGGGGAGAGTGTGGTTAGTTTGGGGATTGACACAGGGCTTTGGGGAGAGTGGGTTTAGTTTTGATATTGGCTCAGGGCTGTGGGGATAATGGGTTTAGTTTCGGGATTGACACAGTGCCATGGGGAGAGTGGGATTAGTTTGGGGATTGACGCTGGGCTGTGGGGAGAGTGGGATTCGTTTGGGGATTGACACAGGGCTGTGGGGAGACTGGGATTAGTTTGGGGATTGACACAGGGCTGTGGGTGAGTGGGATTAGTTTGAGGATTGACCCAGGGCTGTGGGGAGAGTGGGATTAGTTTGGGGATTGACACAGTGCTGTGGGGAGAATGGGATTAGTTTGGGGATTGACACAGGGCTGTGGGAAGAGTGGGATTAGTTTGGGGATTGACACAGGTCTGTGGGGAGTGTGGGATTAGTTTGGGGATTGACGCAGGGCTGTGGGGAGAGTGGGGTTAGTTTGGGGAATGAAACAGGGCTGTGGGGAGAGTGGGATTAGTTTGGGATTAGTCACAGGGCTGTGGGGAGAGTGGGATTAGTTTGGGGATTGACAGAGGGCTGTGGGGAGAGTGGGATTAGTTTGGGGATTGACACAGGACTGAGGGGAGAGTGGGATTAGTTCGCGGATGGACACTGGTCTGTGGGGAGAGTGGGATTAGTTTGGGGATTGACAAAGGGCTCTCGTGAGAGTTGGATTAGTTTGGGGATTGACACAGGACTGGTGGGAGAGTGGGATTAGTTCGCGGATGGACACTGGGCTGTGGGTGGGAGTGGGATTAGTTTCGGGATTGACACTGGGCTGTGGGGAGAGTGGGAATAGTTTGGGGATTGACACTGGGCTGTGGGAAGTGTGGGATTAGTTTGGGGATTGACGCAGGTCTGTGGGGAGACTGGGATTAGTTTGGAGATTGACGCTAGGCTGTGGGGAGAGTGGGATTAGTTTTAGGATTGACGCAGGTCTGTTTGGAGACTGGGATTAGTTTGGGGATTGACGCTAGGCTGTGGGGAGAGTGGGATTCGTTTGGGGATTGACACAGGGCTGTGGGGAGAGTGCGATTAGTTTGGGGTTTGACACAGGGCTGTGGGGAGAGTGGGATTAGTTTGGGGATTGACACAGGGCTGGGGGAGACTGGGATTAGTTTGGGGATTGGCATAGGGCTGTGGGGAGAGTGGGATTAGTTTGGGGATTGACACAGGGCTCTGGTGAGAGTGGGATTAGTTTGGGGATTGAAACAGGGCTGTGGGGAGACAGGGATTAGTTTGGGGATTGGCACAGGGCGATGGGGAGATTGGGATTAGTTTGGGGATTGAAACAGGGCTGTGGGGAGACTGGGATTAGTTTGGGGATTGGCACAGGGCGGTGGGGAGTGTGGGATTAGTTTGGGGATTGACACAGGGCTGCGGGGAGAGTGGGATTAGTCTGGGGATTGACAGAGGGCTGTGGGGAGAGTGGGATTAGTTTGGGGAGTGACCCAGGGCTGTGGGGAGAGTGGGATTAGTTTGGGGATTTACACTGGGCTGTGGGGAGAGTGGGATTAGTTTGGGGAGTGACACTGGGCTGTGGGGAGTTTAAATAGTTTGGGGATTGACACAGGGCTGTGGGGAGAGTGGGATTAGTTTGGGGAGTGACACTGGGCTGTGGGGAGAGTCGGATTAGTTTGGGTTTTGACCCAGGGCGGAGGGGAGAGTGGGATTAGTTTGGGGATTGACACAGGGCTGTGGGGAGAGTGGGATTAGTTTGGGGATTGACACAGGGCTGTGGGGAGAGTGGGATTAGTTTGGGGATTGACACAGGGCTGTGGGGAGAGTGGGATTAGTTTGGGGTTGACCCAGGGCTGTGGAGAGAGTGGGATTAGTTTGGGGATTGACACAGGCTGTGGGGAGAGTGGGAATAGTTTGGGGTTTGACACAGGGCTGTGGGGAGAGTGGGATTAGTTTGGGGATTGTCCCAGGGCTGTGGGGAGACTGGGATTCGTTTGGGGATTGACACAGGCTGTGGGGAGAGTGGGATTAGTTTCGGGATTGACCCAGGGCTGTGGGGAGAGTGGGATTAGTTTGGGGATTGACCGAGGGCTATGGGGAGAGTGAGATTAGTTTCCGCATTGATACAAGGCTGTGGGGAGAGTGGGATTAGTTTGGGGATTGACACAGGGCTGTGGGGAGAGTGGGATTAGTTTGGGGATTGACACAGGGCTTTGGGGAGAGTGGGTTTAGTTTGGGTATTGGCTCAGGGCTGTGGGGATAATGGGTTTAGTTTCGGGATTGACACAGTGCTATGGGGAGAGTGGGATTAGTTTGGGGATTGACGCTGGGCTGTGGGGAGAGTGGGATTCGTTTGGGGAATGACACAGGGCTGTGGGGAGAGTGGGATTAGTTTGGGGATTGACACAGTGCTGTGGGGAGAATGGGATTAGTTTGGGGATTGACACAGGGCTGTGGGAAGAGTGGGATTAGTTTGGGGATTGACACAGGTCTGTGGGGAGTGTGGGATTAGTTTGGGGATTGACGCAGGGCTGTGAGGAGAGTGGGGTTAGTTTGGGGATTGACACAGGGCTGTGGGGAGAGTGGGATTAGTTTGGGGTTAGTCACAGGGCTGTGGGGAGAGTGGGATTAGTTTGGGGATTGACAGAGGGCTGTGGGGAGAGTGGGATTAGTTTGGGGATTGACACAGGGCTGTGGGGAGAGTGTGGTTAGTTTGGGGATTGACACAGGGCTTTGGGGAGAGTGGGTTTAGTTTTGATATTGGCTCAGGGCTGTGGGGATAATGGGTTTAGTTTCGGGATTGACACAGTGCCATGGGGAGAGTGGGATTAGTTTGGGGATTGACGCTGGGCTGTGGGGAGAGTGGGATTCGTTTGGGGATTGACACAGGGCTGTGGGGAGACTGGGATTAGTTTGGGGATTGACACAGGGCTGTGGGTGAGTGGGATTAGTTTGAGGATTGACCCAGGGCTGTGGGGAGAGTGGGATTAGTTTGGGGATTGACACAGTGCTGTGGGGAGAATGGGATTAGTTTGGGGATTGACACAGGGCTGTGGGAAGAGTGGGATTAGTTTGGGGATTGACACAGGTCTGTGGGGAGTGTGGGATTAGTTTGGGGATTGACGCAGGGCTGTGGGGAGAGTGGGGTTAGTTTGGGGAATGAAACAGGGCTGTGGGGAGAGTGGGATTAGTTTGGGATTAGTCACAGGGCTGTGGTTAGAGTGGGATTAGTTTGGGGATTGACAGAGGGCTGTGGGGAGAGTGGGATTAGTTTGGGGATTGACACAGGACTGAGGGGAGAGTGGGATTAGTTCGCGGATGGACACTGGTCTGTGGGGAGAGTGGGATTAGTTTGGGGATTGACAAAGGGCTCTCGTGAGAGTTGGATTAGTTTGGGGATTGACACAGGACTGGTGGGAGAGTGGGATTAGTTCGCGGATGGACACTGGGCTGTGGGTGGGAGTGGGATTAGTTTCGGGATTGACACTGGGCTGTGGGGAGAGTGGGAATA